>NC_133487.1:10364804-10398369 GCF_025370935.1 Choristoneura fumiferana | reverse complement strand
ACGGCGTTAGCACAAAAAGATTGTTGCGAAAATACAGATGAGATCTCGATTTGCATCCCAAATAGGTAACATTATACAGGGAATTTTAGTATTTGTAGATCGGAGACTTCTTGAAATGACGCAGTGTTTACCACCCTAGAGTGCAGAAATAAAGCAAGGCATGTGGGGTTATCGTGGTAGCAATACGGTCATTGTACCAATCGGAATCGTATTTTGCAATGGACGCTTGATAACGTTTCTATTGTTCTTAGCATGCTATCGTGGAATTTAATACAACTCTCTGTAATGCACACCTTTGTTTTCATAATTAAAATACAACATCATATAAGTATGCACTGAAATCACAATGGAAATGAAAATAATTTCAACGTACAGTGCAATGGAAACGAGCTGAAAAGTAATACCTAATATAAATGATAACGAAACATCCAACATCAGCGGATTTCAGCAGTGAATGAACTCACTAAAAATTGTCAAACGGAGCAAAAAGCAATTGAGCATGAAGCATACGCAATGTGTCACAGACCTCGGCCGTGTCTGGACGAGAAATAAATTACAGTCGTTTATACGTTTAACTCTGTACTTTAAGTGCGTTCAATAAAAAGATGACTACGTATGAAGATGAAAATTCCATCCTGTGTAGTAAACAAATTTTTATACGTGTAGGTACAGATTTTCTTTATGAAACTGTGTTCCTATTCTAGCATTCACCGATCAATATCATTTACTTCAACCTAAATTGTGCTTCAAATTGAAAGACATAATATACTGATCGGCACAAAATTTGGCCCACTCTCCATACAAAATTACCTATACTGCAGATGGGCCAGATTTTTTGCCGCTCAGTATATTTTTTTCATAGATGTTTCTAATATAATTTAATTGCTTCTGCTTCATGTTTGTGCTACTGTTTCTCATCTAGCTTCAGTGTGTTTAAACGACGTATAAACACTTAAGTTCTGTTGACTTTTTATGGCTCCAACAGTCGTCGCGGGATAACATTCATTCGAAATGACTTCACCGCACCGAAACTCTGGTGACTGCAAGTCATATAAGGCGGTGCCCTAAGTCGGTTAATGGAAGAGTTCATCAACTTCTTTGTTTTCACAGTTTTTGAGTTCGTTAAATAATGTTTCAAAAATAATTATTCCTGTATCGTTATAATAATAAAACCGTTTTTTTACAGTTTCTGCATCAATTTGTATTAAGTGTACATGAAACAATGGAATATGCAGAATATAAATATAACTTACCTTACCTACTTCCTTGTAATACGCCAAGCGAGACGCAACGAGATGGATGCTTGTTGAGAGTTCTCAATTATTATTATGTTTGTTTCTCGTATTCAGATAGCGATGCGAGTGGTCCTCGTGATGGATTGATGAAAGCCCTTTGAAATGGATGGATGACTCAACGGATTCCTGACAGACGGCTCCAGCGGAATGGCAATCACTTCATTCCTATTCGTGATTGCTTTGCGCTGTACCTAACTACGAAATGCATCAGCACTTATGTTTTGCTTACTCTAAATTTGTTTCCGAATCGATTGGCCGCATTTTAGCACGCACCGTTCAATGTAAACCGTTGCTATTTAGCTTGAACGTAAACATCGACCACTTTGGTTCGTGTAAAGTTTCTTGCTAATATCGTTTGATGCTTACGGCAGCGGACCGCAAATGCTGAACATGACGATAAACCGTGTCCGTTTATGTGATTTGCTTTATGCAGACAGTAGACAGCCATTAAAGCAGGGAAGCCCATTAAACAAGAACTTGTCAGACTATCGGCCTTAAGCTTCGAGGTCTACCCACCTACCCGCCGCGTTCCCACAAATAACGGTTCACTTTACATACCAAGTCATTTCCTATTTTATTTAGGTAGATACCGTTTATGGAAATCGACACTTAGAAGCGATAGAGAATATGGAAAATCTGTGTCACTGTAGGTAATCTGCGTATTCCATATTACCTCTATATGATTTTTTTAAACTAGGTGAAAATAATCAGACATTTTATAGCATACCTACCTAAGTATGTAGTAGACGAACGAGGATGCGGTTTATTTGATGGTAATCTCAATCTCTCTCACAATTTCCACCCATGGATAATCGCCACTGAGTGGGAGACACTGATGAGTTGAGAATTTTAAAAAAACAATTAATCTTTCTTGAAGGACCCTATGTCCAAGCTATTTGGGAGCACCTACATTTTTCACGAAGTTTCCCGAAGCACGTAACTTAACAGCATAGAGTACCTATGGCTAAAAGTTCAATCTGATTTTCTTTTGAAGACATTTTCCCGTAGCTTGACTTAGTCGCGGAAATCGTGCCCGCTTTGCTGTAGCGCTAAATATTTGAGCGTCGAACCGTTACAGTGCGCGGGCGGCGGTCCAGCGCTCTAGATCGCGATGGTCGGCGTCTTTGTGACTTTGTCCATTGACCCGTACAAGGGCCGACACCGAACTTCCTACTCACCTGTCGCTTGTTATTTATATTGCTCACTGGTTTATTGCTTTGCTTATTTGCATGAAGATATTGGTGATACGTGTGAAACTGTGAAGCATTTGTGAGAGTATTTACGCTTGCTAATACAAATCTAAATACTTGAGGTTCGAATAGCGACAGTAATATTGATACTTCAACCCGGAAGAACTCAAGTTATTTTTCAGGCGATGAAATGAAATAAATATGGACTGAAAAAGTTTTTCAACAACGCGTTCCGTTTTTTTTTTGTCATCCGTTTATTTGTAAGTACAAAGTGAAATTACGTTTATTCCTTAAAAGGAGTGAGTCAATGCTCCATGTGGGACAAGAGAGTTTAAAAGTGCCGTTAATTTCCTGAGAAATATTTGTTCGAAAAAATGCCTCGTTACGAAAAAGTGTAAAAAAATCGCGTGGTGTCAAATAATTATATTTCGGTGACGGTAGCTTTATAAATATTTTTGGTAATGCGATTTGGATTGAAACTGGATATTTTGAGTCTTTGATGGTTGGTATGCGGCGCCGAGCCAAAGTCATTGCATTAGCGTTATTGGCAAGGATACGCTGTCATCATCGGGTTTATGGCTTTGGTGCAAGTGAGGAGAGATACCACTTGAGGGTTACTTAATGTAAAGAAATACATCGTTAGGGTATATTATAAAAACGGATAACGATAAGCAAAATTTCGTTTCGCAGAAAACGTTCTGTCGAGCAGCGATTCGCAGATTGATTATACTATAGGTATGTCGCAAATGAGTTGTTACACGGTGCTTCAGTTGGCATACCTACTTACGAATTAATTCGCGGTAAAACTGTTGGCAATGCAATAATTAATTTGTTTCGCATATTGTCCAATTCTAATTCGCAACTTTTATGTATGAAATTATACTTAACGTTACTCTGCCAATCGAATCATGTGCGAATAGCAAACGAAACATCTGCAAATAGTTATATTGCACTAATCTTGTCTCAGAAACCGTTGCTTGTGGATGTAGGTTACTGATATAACAAAAATGAAATTTAAATGTTTTGACAAAAATGTTTTTAACGAAATGTTAGATATTGGTATTCATAAGCTAATTTATCAACGTTAAAAATTAAAATACAGTGAAAATGTATCGTGTGTGATCATTCACATTACTATAACACAACATTTCAATAGTACATAACAATGTACTACAACAACAGTACAGAGAGAAGAGAGAGAGTAGTAGAGGCTGGAAAAAAAGCAATAGATGAACGAGTTAGTTCGAAGGCCGACCCGAAGGAGATGCCTTCGATAATACGAGTTCATCTAAGTATTGCACTTTTGGCCTGAGACTAAACATTGTGCTTTTCACGGCTACTGCGAGGAAATAAAAAAACATT
The DNA here is from genome assembly GCF_025370935.1 of Choristoneura fumiferana. Lineage (NCBI taxonomy): Eukaryota > Metazoa > Arthropoda > Insecta > Lepidoptera > Tortricidae > Choristoneura > Choristoneura fumiferana. The sequence goes on along the minus strand of NC_133487.1, from coordinate 10,394,522 downwards.
AGTCACAAAGAAACAATAAAAATCCAAAGGCTGCGTTGCTCCCGCTTGGCTCTCGCCGATTTTTATTTTTCTATTGTTACATCATTAGTTTTTTAAACTAGTCCGTTCTTAGAAGCCAGTACCCAAAACCACATTTAAAAAAATAAAAACATATTAAGGTCTCCGCTCACTAGGCAGCTTGGCTACGGTGGCAAGTTCAACTAACGAGGTTGTATGGGAGCTCGCCTCGCGCATTGGGCAGCCTGGCTGTTCAGCCAGTGCTTAAAAAATTAAAGCATTTGATTTGTGCTTGCATTATGTGTTTAAGAAAAAAAAATCTCATAAAAGTCATAAATGACGCATTCTCATTGGTCAATTTAATTTCACATGCAGCAGACGATTAGTTTTGATGGGTAAAATTTTCAGGCAGGCCAGAAAAAATATTCAGAAATATATTCGAAAAAGTCGTATCGTACTACGAAGTACATTTAAGATATGATCTGTTACTGTAACGTGCTACGTTGTTGTCGTGTTTGCGAACCATAAATGAGTCAGCTGTTAAATGTGCAAGTAAGTATAAGCAGTTTTTTGTACTGGATTTAGGTTATCTACGGTCACATTTCCGAGCATAGTGTCGTGATGAATATATTTTCAACGGCTTCACATTCTTCACAACGTAAAATTTATTCGTATACTTGCCGGCTGCAGTTATTTTGCATCACGTGAATCAACTTATGAACAGCTGAACTCGCGGATAAGGAAGCGATTAGTTGACATAATTAACACACATTTCAGAGAAAAAAGTAATAATTTAACTTAATTAAACAAACAAATTTGCGTGCAGTTTTATTTAGCTTTGTGGCAGGAATAATTTGTTTTCGTATCAGCATGGTGTTGTGTCTTTGGTGTTGTTGTGACCAACAAGGGAAGGGTTTGCTAAGACGATTTTTCGATTCAGTGACTTGTTTGCGAAATATTCAACTTTAAAGTGCAAATTTGTCCCCTCCCCCCCCCTCTAAAATCTAAACCGGTGGGTGAAAAAATTTGAAAAAAATCAGGATGGTAGTAAGTATATCAAACTTTCAAGGAAAACTATAACGGCTAAGTTTGCTTGAGAATTATTAGTAGTTTATGAGTAAATAGCAGCCTAAGGTAAAAAATATACGTAAACTTGGAAGATTCCGTATAAAATACGAAATCCTCAGAAAAATATTGCTTCATTTATTCGTAATGGCTACGGAACCCTATTTTGGGCGTGTCCGATACGCTCTTGGCCGGGTTTTAATATGTTGACAATAAACTGCTGAAAATTAAAATGAATGTGGTGGTAAGTATTTGGATTTTTTTCCCATCTCATACTCAAAAAAAAACTCAGTTGTTACCACCAATTAGTTTAGTGGTAACAGGTGGGACTTTTTTTCCCACTGATATCAAAGTGGTGGTAACAGGTGGGAATAACCCAAATGCGCATAGCGTGACGTTAGAAAATATTGCGCTAAAAGGTTTTGCGTCCTTCTCGAAAATCCCTCTGGATTCTCCTGACCTGTGCCATTCCGGCCACATTCCTCAGCGATCGTCCTCGCCTTAAACGGCGAGTGTCGCTGCAACTGACTGTACAGGGAATGGTGCGGTCACACGACTACTTACTATATGGGAAACCCGCATTTTATGAGTAACTCGAGCTCATAGCCGGCGAGGAAATAACCTGAACCTGAAGCAGGAGAGGGGTTGGTTCGTGGCGGTTCCTGAAGACATTGTTACTCGTACCTAACTCTGCAGTATCGAAGTATGGTCTGTCTCTTTAGCTTATACGACTTGACCGGCTGGCCGAAAACAAAGGTGAGTTTTGAATAAGTACTTTAAATCTAACTGTCTAATAGTAAGTCGCTTCTTGCAATCTCTAGAAAATTGTCTTGTTCTTAGGTTATCCTTCGCTTTACTACAGTCAAGTAAGCTCATTAAAAATGGCTCATATTCCTTAAGGACAAAGATAGAACTCGCAGCGTTTTTAGGGTTCCGTAGCCAAAATGGCAACCCTTATAGTTTCACCATGTCTGTCTGTCTGTCCGTCCGCGGCTTTGCTCAGAGACTATCAATGCTAGAAAGCTGTAATTTTGCACGAATATATATGTAATCTATGCCGACAGAATAGTACAATAAAAAACAAATTAAACTAGTTATTTTTTGGAGTACCTCCCATAGACGTAAAGGGGGGGGGGTGATTTTTTTTTTTCTCATCCAATCTTATAGTGTGGGGTATCGTTGGATAGGTTTTTTCGTTGGGTTGCTAAAACGATTTTTCGATTCAGTGATGTGTTTGCAAAATATTCAACTTTAAAGTGCAAATTTGTCCCCCCCCCCTCTAAAATCTTAACCGGTAGGTGGAAAAAATTGAAAAAATTCAGGATGGTAGTAAGTATATCAAACTTACAAGGACAACTATAACGGCTAAGTTTTCTTGAGAATTATTAGTAGTGTAAGTTTTAGAATTCACTATTTAACAATTTTCTGTTACGGTGCACCAAGTAACGGCCCTTAAATAGCCGGCAGGAAATGGATACTACAGTCTACAGAAACACGCCAACTGCCAAGTTAGCATTGGACTTTACACCCAGCTAAACGGGTAAGTCTACCTATCCTATTCATATGCACAATTGACATTATCCTTTATAACTACGTGATTTGTCATCTGAATGACAGTAGTCACCAACGTCGCGGCGCTGGTACCGTTAACGCGAGGAATGGGACCAGCCGCTCTATCGGTACACTCTCTGATGCCAAATAACTGATGGGCAATCGTGTATCTTGTAAGCACTAAACTGCCATTAAGATTGTACTTATTGATTTTAACTTTGATAGATGTGTGGAAATCAAACGTTTACGAGTGCGAAGCCGCAGGTATTTCCGTTTTTGCTTCCTTTTGTAGTATACAAATCTAAAAAAAAATGTATATCAAAATTTAATATTAACAAAATTAAATTACTAAATATTGGGCTTCAATCGCTCCTGCCATCGTACAGGCAAGTATGTTTGCATAGATGGCGACAGCTAATTCACAAATTAGAAAAAAAATAACTGTCTCGAGATCACATACGAATAGCTTAATTTTGCCATGAAATTAATGCTTGGAGGTAGCTAGGGGGACTTCAGCATTTCTTTTTTGGTTTGTAATTTTTTTCTTGTTACAGTAAATATATTTACTTAAGCAAAAAAAAAAATCTAATTGGGAATGTCAAATACTATGGTCAATTTGTCTATAAGTACTCGATACTCGTACTCGTAGTTGTTTTATCTCACGAAAGCGGGTGAGCCATACTTGTAGTTGTAATGCGTATAGACACGCGCTCTTGTGTGCTTTAACTACGGGTAGCATTAGCAACAACATCGTTAATGAACAAAAAAAAATTATAACAAAAAATTTAACCGACTACAAAAAAACATGAAAATAATTTTCTACCAATCTGAAGTCGGTGCCTCAGCACGAGCCAGCAGGAGTGGAGTGGTTATTTTTTTTTTTATAAATTATTTTTTCACGCTTTTTGGTGTAAAAGATCTAAGATACAATAGTTTTATGTCATCTGCTCGCCACCTTTTATGAAAAATTGCTTTTTCCGATGCAGAGACGTTCATTATTGAGGAGTCCTGGTGCTTAGTCACCCGTTCTATTTCACCATATGCATTAAGATAAGCTTAAATTGCTTAGCAGCTGTGTTAAAGTTATTGAAATTCAGCCCATGAGGTACTTGTTATTGATTAGTCGCTCCGTTGGTCAAATGTTGTCTTCATCATCAGTTCCATTCACCAAATGATGATTTTCAAGAGCAAATGCACGAGTTACTACTAAATAAATAAATAAATAAATATATTGAAATTATTATAGGTGTCTCTACAATATTTTAAGAGTTCCCTCGATTTCCCTGAGATTCAATCATCAGATCCTGATTTGGTGCTTATGGGTCCTTATTGAAAGCATTCCTAGACGAACGAAAAATAATAATTTTGAAATCGGTTCACAAATGACGGAGTTCTGGGGTAACAAACATAAAAAAACCTTGTTTTGAAGTCGGCTTAAAATAATATAAATTATTACATTTGTGCTACTTTTAAACATACGAAGTTGTGGTAAAATAATATACATTCATTCATCTATTAATTAATTGCAGCTATGGGACGTCTAAAAGAAATATTACTTTTAGTGAAAAAAAAAAAACATTTATTTACTTACAATTTTATTTCAAATGACACATTTATGTACTTTAATATACTAATTTAGGTGGAGTCATACTTTACTAGACTTCTATTCGCTATTCGTTACGTCGTCACTTGTTCTTCTAAATTTATAATTAATTCATAGGCAATCAGTATTTTAAATATTAATTTTCCTTAAACATTAATTTGTTTTACCTCAATGCAAACAACTTTTCTCCGTTTTATATTTTGCATGTTGACGGTACTCGATCTAAAATTATGACGCGAACCAACTAACACGACTGATCTGGACCGGCGATTCGGCCCACACTGAGCGCTCCCGAGCTTACGCGCAGAGAGACACTGAGCATGTGTATCTTCACACACAAGTATGGCTCACCCGCTTTCGTGAGATAAAACATCTGTACATACGAACACATTACTAGGTACAACATGTAAGAGAGCCTTTACCTGATTTTTCTGACCTACCGTAAAATGTTCTCACACTTAGGGGTTGTTTCACCACCCATTTATTAATTTTATTTGACGGATAAATGTGATGCCGTCTCCGTCTATTGGAACAAAACAAACAGAGACGGCATCACATTTATCCGTCAAATAAATTTAATCAATGGATGGTGAAACGGGGGGTTAGTGTTAAATAATTTCCCTTCTGCAATACGACGTCATTATGAAATTTACTGTGATAAGGTTCCAACTTTCACCAATGGTCACGATTCAGTTACATACAAAAGACAGTACATACAAAAGATAAGTTTTTCTTTCATTATTTTATTGCATTTATTTCACAACTGACATTTTATGTCGAAAGCATTTATTTTTCCGATCCTCTGTTGGTGCAACAAAGGCGCGCTAGAACACAATCGGTCGTATCGAAGTATTATAATAAATTAATTTAGATTTGATGTATGTTTCATTAGCCCCCGTTGAGTCACGCATTGTTGAACAATAGCTTGCGTATGAGAATAATAAAGCAATGGAATCGTGAGCACGCGCACATGTAATCGCCTCCATTCGGATTTTAAATTAAGTTTATGAACTAATTTGGATGCTCTTTGCGCTTTTGGTGACGCCGAAAATATTTCTAATAATAGCTTCAACATACGAGTAGTAACATACTAATATATAATGCTGTTGTTATTGCTGTGGAGACAGCTAGGTGTTGTGTTGGGCCTAAGAATTTTTGACCGATAACTTGTTAACTAAAAAAACACTAAGTTTAAAAAAAATTAAAAACCCGACTGCCTTAAAAACTAAAAGGAAGAAAATAAGTCGGGGTCGGGACCCATTACTAAGATTTTTTGAGCTGAATACGATTTATATGGGTCCCGACTGTTGAACTTTAAATTAGAGTACTTAACAGTTCTACACCGCTAGACTTATTTTCTTCCTTTTAGTTTTTAAGGCAGTCGGGTTTTTTGATTTTTTAAATTTAATGTTTTATTTTATACTTTTTGATTTTTCTGTGAAAATGGTTCGTTAAAAGTAGTATAAACTAAGTATATACATTAATGTATGGCTTACAATACAGACCTTTTTTTTATTCCCCCGCCATGTTTTTTTTCGCGGACGCCATATTGATATTGATATAGCCTATGTCACTCCGACAGTTATGGATATCTCATATATTAAAATCCGTCCAGCCATTTAGGCTGCAGCGAGGACCAAAGAAATGGACATACATAAATACATACACACATACAAACGCTCCAAAAACGTAACCCTTCTTTGGGCGGTCGGGTAATTAATTTAAAAACTTAAAAAACCCGACTGTCTTAAAAACTAAAAGGAAGAAAATAAGTCAATTGGTGTAGAAATCTGTCAAGTAGTTAATTTAAAATTCAACAGTCGGGACCCCTTACCAAGAATTTTTGAGCTGGTTACGATTTGAATGGGTCCCGACTGTTGAACTTTAAATTAGCTACTTAACAGAATACTAAAGACAGAGTAGAGTTAGTTAGACTTATTTTATTCCTTTTAGTTTTTAAGGCAGTCGGGTTTTTGATTTTTTAAATTTAATGTTTCATTTTATTTATACTTTGTTGATATTTCTGTGAAAATGGTAGATTAAAAGTATTATAACCTATATATTTAGAATGGGCTAATTATTAGCTTTCATTTGATACCCATATTGTTACAATAAAAAATGTTTTTTTCGCAGACGCCATATTTAAATATATCCTATAATATAGCCTTTGTCACTCCGACAGTTATGACGAATCCAATGATACCTCATATGTTAAAATCCGTCCAACCATTTAGGCTGCGCTGCAGCGAGGACCAAAGAAATGAACATAGATACATATACATACATACATACATACGTACATACCTACATACATACATACGCTCGAAAAACATAACCCTCTTTCGGGCAGTCAGTAAAAAAAACATACACAGTCGTAATAGTTTTAAACCTACTTCGTTCGTTATGTTATGTATTCGTTACATTTACTATTTTTTTTAGATTTTTCAAACCAACTTGTAGAGAGGCAAACTTGTTTAGCTTATAGAGTCAAGTATTCACTTGAATACTTGACTCTAACAAAAATTTGCACAAAAAAGTTAAAGCCAAATCTTGCGACGATACGATATAACGATAACGAGCTCAATATCTTGCAAACGGATCCCTGAATTGAAAAATGGTCTTGGCAAACCTATAACGTTTTTTTTTAAGTATAATAATATCCAATGATACCCCACTTTTTGGTTTTAGTTATACGAGCGGACCCCTGGAACCCAAAACTCGGTCCCAGGTTCAATAAATATTTTGCTTGAAAACGCAGCCAATATAATACATGTATATCAGTATACTTACCTAACTTTTGTACAGGGCACACACCGTACGAGAAAATGAGTATATTTAGCTTTTTTAGCTCATAAATTAAGTGTGCTGCGGATTTACTTTTAGGTACTGCAAACTAAAATGAATTAAATAAAAAAAAAAAATTAAAGGATAAACGTTAGGGTTAACCTTACGTAATCTTCGACATTGAAAACGAAATAATTTACCCATTAGAAATCATGAATCTTTGTCAGAAAATAATATTGTTAAAAATTTCAAAGACCCTTCCAATGATGCGCTAAGTTAAACAAGATGACTGGAGCAGTTTCATAAAGCCGACAGTTCACGCAGTTCTATTATTAAAATTTCTCAATTCAACACGCATCTGCGACCCAGATCTTGCTCTAAAAAGAGTATCTTACAATAACATGAATTATATTTGAATGAAAACTGGATTGTATATATTAATACGTAATTTGGTATGGGCCCAACATTAAGGGGGAGAATAATGGGCAGCAAAATCTTAATAATAAGAGCGCAATGGCCCCCTATAATTCGGCACATCGTGTCAAACTTGTTTCGACATGAAAAAGCCAGATGTTTTTTTAATCTTCGTCGTCTTAGCTTTAATTTGGGGCCCGCCTTATAAATTGTTGATAATGTCTAAAGCAAATTTACAGAGCCGATTTTAAATGGCCGGTTTATAATGAGTTAGGATACATTTAGCAACTGTTTTGTCCCCAGAAAAGTCCTCTGGCTCACCAATGTTATTTCTCAGGAAAAGTACATCTGTACGTTTAAAATTCGGTATATCCAAAGCTTGAGTTAAGGGTTGACAGTTAAAACAATAGCAAAAATATACTGTCTGCGGTCACCCCATAAAGGACGCAGATATTAAAGTATATTTTCAATGAAACGTTTTTAACGAAGCTGCGGTCCCCCGCATGGCACCGGGTTTTATTTAAGTTCACCACATGGTAAACCACGGCATGTGGGTGCCATTCTATTCCAGACAAGACACGCTTATTAAAATTAATATATGTCTAATTTATATATCATTTACCACAATATCCCGTCCCTTATCCCTGCAACTTAGTTGAGGTAGGTTTAGTTTATTAACACCAAATTTCACAAAATTGCTTATCCGAGTTAAGCTATATGTTATCGTCCATGATACCGAAATCCTTAATCCTTTCATTTTCTTTGTTTTGCGGTACGATAATGGTAAGTCCAATAGGACATGTTTGGTCGAACAAAAGTACTAAATTAACAAAAACCCACGCAGCTCCAAAAAGGGTCGTAGATAGATATTTTAGTAGCTACACTGTTAGCCTACACATACTTATTAGGCGATTTCCTTAAATATTAAGGACGATACAGTACTCATCTATAAAACAAAAAAAAACTTAATCTTCTGAAAATAATTACATGTTTACAACTGCAACAAAGGAACACTGTCAGTTAGATTGTACGTATTTTAAGTTCGCCTTCGCCTTACACTGAGAAACACAAGCTCGTTTTAATTTTATTAATCGAATGCAGTTCTCCATTTGTCCAATAAGACGGAATGGGTGATCTCATGCACTCGTCATACTCCTTGGTATAGTCATACGACCGAAATAGCCGGTCATTCCCGGAGCGGTCTTCGGGACTGCAATGCAACTATCGAACATGTGATGGGAACCATTTAGAAACGGTAAACTAAACAGTAGTAATAACTGTTGCCCTAGTTTGCATAGCAAGGAATCACCATGTCTGTAGTAGGTAGGTATCTATATATTTCAGGCTCACACACTACACGAATTAAGATTGGTTTTTTGGAATCTTTTTGTATTTTATATATTTCAATTCCAAATTTTTGATTACTTTTACGGTCATCCCGTAAAACCAATATCGAAAATACAAACTGAAATATAGATGCACAGAAAAACCAGAAAAATAACACCAGCGCTGGGAATCGAACCCAGGTCCTCGGCATTCCGTGCCGTGTGCTATACCGCTACACCACTGCTGGACACCGCTGGTCCATGCGCTGGTCTTATTTTTCTGGTTTTTCTGCGCATCTATATTTCAGTTTGTATTTTCGATACTACACGAATTGTTCGGGAAAACTATCTACGAATGGTTTAGCAAGCTATCCGATCTCGAACGCGCCATTTTTATGTACTGTTATAATTAACTTCAGACATTCTGTCACCTTAATGTAAGCCAATAGCTTTTATTTTACACTCAGATTGTCAAGAACGAGTTTAACTACCATTAAGTCAGTTAAAATTGAAAAAATAAGCCTCGATGCCCAGCAACCGGTCAGGTAAACTTGTCTGGACTTAACAATTATCATCTTCGAATGTGTTAATTACGAACTCTTTTATTAACCCATCAGTTGAATAGAGACTGTTATTTTTTAGAACCTATGAGAGTCATGGTGGCTATGGGTTAACGACCGGTGAAGTCATGTGCAAAAGTTTTTTGGCTCGTACTCAATCGAGACGATTGAGGCCATCCGCTATCTTATAGTTCAGCGAGTCTCTGTAACCACTTTAGAAGACTCGTTCCGAAAAAAGCCTACAATTCTTTAAAGAGGTTTGGCGGGGACGATTTCAGCAGGTAACTAGGTAGTTCGTTTTTTTTTAATATGGCTTTTCCACTACATTCTTTTCATAGTGTCCAATTTCCATGTTATCCATCACAAATGTTATCAAAGATAACACACCCCGCCCCCCCCCTACCCCCCAGCGGCTTAGGTATCAGTGACGTGGCGCTGTAACAACTCGATTCCCAGTGGGTTGCATAATTTTCTTATATGACGTCAGTGATGACATGTGCGGCAAAGGCATAATAATAAATAATAATACCTATAAAGGTAAGGTAAGGTAAAAGTAGCTAACTCAAGTTACTCTCACTCTCCTGGTTATCTCATATAAATATTTACAGCAGATACTGGCAGATATTTATGGGTTTTTATAAAGGATCCTTTAATACAGGTTACTGTTGTTCGCAAGAACAGTAGTTATCAACTGACAACGTGACAAGGTATCGTGACATGACCAGTAGAGTGATAGCCAGTATGGTAACCGTGGTGACGAACTGGTAACACAGGCGTTTGACCCCGTTCACATGTCGCTTTTATCAATGGTTGACAATCATTAGACAAGCCATGCGTTGCAAACAGCTAAGTATGCAAGTAGTGAGTACTACCTATACACACTACCAATCGCTACCAGCAGAAGTAATAATAAAAGAAATAGAAATGTCACGCGAGATAGAAACGCAAAGCACCTATATTGTGGCTACAAAAAGAAATATTTATTTTCCCAGGTCAGCCATGAACAAAGTTAATTGCTCAAAAAACGAGTTATCGCAAAGATAGTGCATGGTTATAAAGAATGTTTCATTGGCGAGTACCGTACCTAATCTATGACAAAACAAAATAAAAAAGTGTGCTCATTGACTGTGGGAGACGTGATAAACTGATGTTATTGATTGTGGAAAGAAATACACACGATATCATTTCTATATCTCTTGTTGTTTGTTCTGCGATTACCAGCCTATATCCGCCCCACTGGTGAGCACTGGCTTCCTCTTAGAAAGAGACCCTCTCACGCAAGCCCAGTGCAGGTTGAAAATATTGCACTATCAATGAACTGCTTCGCAGGTGTGCCTGTTTTCTTGCGATATTTTGAAGATGAAGATTGCCGAAGGCTAGAAGAGGAAATACGCGAGTATATACAGTTTTTAGGGTTCCGTAGCCAAATGGCAAAAAAGGAACCTTTATGGATTCATCATGTATGTCTGTCTGTCTGTCCGTCCGTATGTCACAGCCACTTTTATCCGAAACTATAAGAACTATACTGTTGAAACTCGGTAAGTAGATGTATTCTGTGAACCGCATTAAGATTTTCACACAAAAATAGAAAAAAAATCAATAAATCTTGGGGGTTCCCATACTTAAACTGAAATTCAAGATTTTTTTTTCATCAAACCCATACGCGTGGGGTATCTATGGATAGGTCTTCAAAAATGATATTGAGGTTTCTAATATAATTTTTTTCTAAACTGAATAGTTTGCGCGAGAGACACTTCCAAAGCTTAGCTTACTTAGAAGGAAACTTCTAAAATAAGAGAATGATAAAACTAATATATGATGTACATTACCATGCAAACTTCCACCGAAAATTGGTTAGTAGTAGTTTTTTTAATACGTCATAAATCGTAAAGTATAGGAAACTTTTATATTATGTTACTTGCTGCTACGGAACCCTTCATGGGCGAGTCCGACTCACACTTGGCCGCTTTTTTTGTAAAGTGGACATTTTGTATCCCTATTATTATAGCTGAGTCACTAACGGAGAGATAATATTTTCTAGATAGAGTGGATGTTGGAATTTTTTATTTAGATAGCGAGTCATATAGGTCGCTTGTCTAGGATGCAATTAAGTATTTCCTTAATCTAATTGTACAAAAATAAAGAAACAAACACAAATTTATAAATGTTGAGATACATTTACAAAGGCGAACATCTATACTAAATAGTTTTTAAATCGAAAATATTAAATGACACAACTCATCTAGTATTTACGTGAGAAACTGTGAGAAATGGCAGAATTCAAACAGAAAAGTGTACCTAATGACAAGAGAAACTAAACAAATACCCCCTCCTACATGCTTTGAAGAGCAGCCTTTACTAGTCACTTATCCTTAACTTTTTCTGCAGTTCAAGAAATAATAGTAATAACTTGTTATGTTCATTACTTTGCCGCAAGCTATGACGCCAAAGCATTGTTAGAATAAGGCCAACAATACCTATCAAAATATTTCTTCCTTATTTTAATTGTTAACATGTACTCGTATTTAACTGGCATCAACTATTAAAATAAGTGCTTTTCAGCAATATGAGTAAATTAGGCAGCAGGTACTATAGGGCAGGGGTGTAAGATTAGGGTTAACAGATAGTGAATTGCATGATTTCCAAAAAACAATGAAATTATAAAAGTTCATAATTTGATTGTGTTGATTCTAACTTTGCATTGTGTATATTGTTAACTATAACAATTGAATCACTCCGGTGATTCCTAAATTATAGCCGCATTCCTGCCAGGAGCCTTAAAATAGGTAGGTAAGGTACCTACTTATTTACCTACTGAAATTAAAATTCTTGAATGCTTAAATGAAAATTAAATTTTAACGGGGTGCAGTGCAGACTTCGGTTATTTACCAATATTTCCACCAGTAATTACTTTAGTTTATCCTCGATCATAACGTAGTAGTTGCACTAAAATATTCTGAGCATAATAAAGGTAATCGCGGTTCGGGCACGTATCTGAATATAGAAAATTGAAATATCGATAGTTAAAAAAATTTTCATTTTCAAAAATATCGACGGTCAAATATCGAACCTAACCCATATACTCTCGATATTTTGACCGTCGATTTTTTTTACTTCATTACCCTTAGGGGCTGTTTCACCATCCATTGATTAGTGTTAACTGACGGTTAAATGTGATGCCGTCTCCGTCTATTCGAACAAAACAAATAGAGACTGCATCACACCTAACCGTCAGTTAACACTAATCAATGGATGGTGAAACAGCCCCTTAGTGTATGATTTCGGTTATAAAATACGTCTCGATCGCGTTCGCGTTAAAACCTCAATTTGTATGGAAATACGAACAACGCCTCTAGCGGAACGTTTGCGATGTTCGTGTTTCCATACAACCGCTTGTAACCGAAAACTTACACTAAGGGTAGGTGCAGATATATTAATTTTCGATATTCAGATACGTCCCCGCGGTTCACATCCGGTTGAAAGTGGAAAGGTACCTCTAACATTGCCAGTCCTACACGCAACACAGTATTAAACTCTTATCTAATATAATATAATATATTTGTATTTATAATATAATTTTTCAATGCAGATAACTACCGCGTTTTAACAGCATATTATCAATATTATCAGACTGGAACGCGAAAACCTTATCGGCTTTTTATAAGTTTTAAAGTTTATTGTTTCCGATGACCCATGTCGGCAGTATAGCTATTGCACGATATCATGGCATGCGATATGAAATGGCCTGCGAAATACAGGACCTTTTAGGTAGGTAAAGTTTACGAGAAATAGGGTTGCCGTTAAGAAATTTGTAAAATCCAGCCAGCTGAAAATTAGAAAAAAACTTAGGATGTTTTAATGTTAAAGAAAAACTGTAACCTTATATATATATTTAGATTGACTGCAAACTAAACGAAAAATTTGGAAATAATTGAGTAGTCCAAATTTTTCATTAGTGGAACTTGCGCGTTCGGAGGAGCAAACAAAATATAAGCAGCTGGGCTACTACGAAATTCGGAAATCAAAGTTCTTATCGCAATTCCTCTCAGTCTCGTATTAAAATACCATTAGCGTCAGCGAGACGGTACGATACGAATTTCGATTTTCGAATTTCGTAGTTGCCCAGCAGTGCTCTACTAGACGTGTTTCCTGAAATTCATGTACTTAGTTAAGTGATTCGAAAACTGATGTTAGGTTAGAGATCCTTTTTAGCTGGAGCAACAAATATGTACGAAAAAATTAAATCTGTTTCTACTTGACTTGACCAGTAAAAATTAATTGAAAATATATTATCATTTACGACGTATTTAGTTTGGGAGCGCCAAGGTTCGCATACTCTTCGTTAGTCATACCATAATTTTTGTCCGAATCATCGTTTGTCATAATATTTTCCCCACTAAAACCTAACAGTTTTCAGAAATTTTTAAATGATCATCCTATAGAAATTTCTATTACTTAGAGATTTCTATTTCTATTTCTAAAACTATTGATTGGGTTAGGTTTGTTTTATAACATTTCTGAACAATTATTGGATTCAGAGAAAAAACAGTTATGACAAACGATCGTTCTGACAAACATTACATTCGGACTTCCAATAAGTATGCGAGCCGATATGAACCTATTTAGTTTACTTATATATTGGTACGTATATAGTCAAGCCCGTTACAAATTTTCAAACAATTTGTATGACAAATTTTCGTGGTAGGCTATTAAAATTTTCAGAATTAATTGAATTTTATGTAACTAGCTGAATATCTGGTAGTTTTAGCTAACGTTTATTGGTTTTAAATATTTTTCGTTTGTTTGCTTATTGAATTCATTTTCGTTGGTTACGGTAGGACGACTAAAAAAACAAAAACACTTTTCATGACTAGATTACACTTATTTAAGTTTTAAATTACTTCGTACTTGTCGGTATATTAAGTGAATGTGGTGTCCAATATAAGTAAGTGTATACATTTCCTTCTACAGTTGTACCATAACCACCTAGGCCTTATTGTCTAACACACTTGGAATCACAATTGTGTTTACCACTTCTTTCTATGACACAGTCTAAGATGAGGGTAGAAAAAGATAGTGAATTCTATAGTGAACATCAGCGCGATAAATAATAATACTGCCTCAAATTTTCAAAATATTTACGTGGGATCATAGATAAACGACAAATAACACAGTTTCACAGGACTTAAAAGTCCAAAGTCCGCTCGGTGCTCGGTGGTGTAGAGGAGGACTTCTACATTCTTTATGTGACCGTTCAGCCGCGCGAGCTAAGGACGTCTCCAATTAAAGCCAGCCAGGATCGGGATAAAAACTCGATCTCACCCACAAGGCAGGCTAGCGGGCGCGCCGGCGCAGACCAAAAAGTAAATGCATTCCATTGTCGAGTGGAAACGAGTCGCGGTCCGCCGCACCAATGGGAAAAGTCGCGCAGGCCATGCAGCAATAGCGGCCGGGGAGGTGCCCCATAAATAAATAGTACCTACCTGGGCGACCGAGCTTTGCTCGGGCTAAAACTCGATAATAAGCGTTTTCCCAGAGATAAGACCAAGCTAGATCGATTTACTTAGTTTTACATAATTATTGTAAAATAGTAATTATTATTTGTATTGGTACATGTATACAAGAATTGCTCGTAAAAGTATTAGATAGATAGATAATGAATTAAAAAATATCACAATAAAATAGGATGTGCCATCACATGAGCTTATCTGAATCGTGCCGATAGGAGTGCGTTACTGATCTCACGCGCATTGATTCAGATAGGTTACCGTAGATTAGCAGCATAGGTAATAGATTAAAATTAGGTATATAAGCTTGTATTATAAGAGTAGTAAAATCAGGTTAAGTAATCCCGACAAAGCTGCTTTTACTCAACCTCCCAACTTCCCCTAAATAGGAAGTCAGTCATACATTTATTAGTGACTGCTATCGTGTCTTTTAATTTGTTTTAGTCCGCTTATTTGAGTAAAAATACAATTCGTTATGTATTATTCTAAAATATAACTAGGTATGAAAAAACATAGAACCTCCTCCTTTTTTGAAGTCGGTTAATAAAAGTATCTTTCTTTGAATATGGCATGGGCTTAAATATTTTGACTATGGTAAAAGTAGGGTGGAGAGATATAACTATTCGATTGACATTAGGTTGAATTAATACCAATGCGCTTAATCTGTGCGTTAGTAAGTTGGCGACCATATTCGTGTTAGGTTTTATTACCAATTTCGAAGAAATAATAATTAGGCATCACTTTAATTTGAATCCGATAACAATCTAATTTCACACGAAATAGAAAGTCACTAAATGAGCGATTATTGTTTATCTTGTGCGTCAACGAATTCCTCACATTTACATTTACCTATCGAAATTATTCTATAAGTCTGTTCCGTGCCTGGCTTTAGAATAGGACGGACCCATCTCTTCAAGTGGGTGTGTCTCAAAAAGGCGACTAAGGAAAGGAACCTAATGCGAGAGTGGGCAGGAATACTATTTATAGCCAACTACTAACCGAAAATACAAACTGAAACATAGATGCACAGAAAAACCAGAAAAAGAGACCAGCGCTGGGAAGCGAACCCAGGTGCCATACCCCTACACTACCACTGGACAGGAGTAAAGACACGAATTTTTCCTATGCACCACATATCTCAGCTTGCTTGTTTCTTATTTTGTCACTTAAGCAGCGACATTAGCGGCATCTATGTTTTTAGCCCTCATCGAGAAACTTTAAACATTCCATTGGAACTAACCGCTCACCCGGACAAGAGATGTCGCTATTAAGCAATCAAATTAAGATTGGTTTTTGGAGTCTTTTTGTATCACCAACCACTAACCCCACCAACCAACTACTAACTCCAGATTCCAGCTCTGCGGTGTAAAAGGCAAAGGGAAAACCATCACACTATTTTCCCAAGACATCGTTTTTCAACCATTACCACTCCGTCAAGAGTGTAACGACTTATTAAGAAGAAAGAAAATTAGGATCATTTATGTATGATTCATACCTACCTAGATGTAATGAAATGAGTAACTTGTGCTGTATCCGAGAACTGTGGTATTATTTCAAGTCTATTTCCTTACGACTAAAATTTTGCCGTACTGGTTATGCCGTTCCGTCAGGCGATATCGGTCTAATGTTTTTTATTGGTGGTTCTGATGATTTTTTTTTTTGGATAATGTATAATCAGAAAAGTCGCCCTATAATTTTATTTTTTTTTCTCAACAAAAAATATTATTTATAATTCATCATCAGATAAGGTGGAAATAGACTGATCTTTTGTTGCTTTTCCTGTTTATCTCGATGCTCATGCTTGTTATAATTGTTATTTTTAGGTTTTCGTTGAAATTAATATATAGTATTTTTCCATGCTTGCTTAAAACAACAGCCTTCCGTGTCGTGTCCACAAAGTTCTGTGGTCCGTGGCGCGACCCAGTGCAGGGCGTAATGTGGCGGTCGCGTTCTCACGGGAACGCCGCGCCCGCGCAGGGTTACCAGCCTTTTAAGAGCAAGGCAAGAATGCGAGTAAACAGCGAAGGGGGGGGGAAGAATTTTGTGCAACCAACTGAGCTGTTTATTAGTTTAAGACTGCTGCTGCCCACAGGCCTCACCTGGGAACTTGTCGTCCAAAACACACGCCGTCGCAATCACGTTTAAGACCCTTTCTTTTTAACAACATCTAATTGGTATTTACTTACTCTTTGATAGATGAGAAAGGTGAATATGATTGCAATGATACACGCGTTAAACATTAAAATCTCTTCAGCTGATGATGTTTTGAAAAGCTGAGAATATTTTTAAATATTTAATTAGGGTCGGTTTGGTAACCCTATGCGTGCGCCCGCGTCGGCGAGTTCCGAACTGTCCCGATAAGGTTTAATGAGCGAATTCTAAACTTAAATAAGCTCAATAAACACATTTAATTGTAAGCGACTGTCAAGCAGTTATGTAAGAAATGATATAATAATTAGGTACCTTACCTATCCAGTAAAAAGGTATGAAAACAAAAACTTATGCAGCTGCAGAGGACAATCTTAATAGGTAGGTGTCCGCCCTCAGGTTAGCTACTCTTCGAAGCAGTGAAAAAAAAACTTCTAAGTCAACGCAATCAAAATATAGATTCATTGAGAAAGGTGCTTCCATACATATTGGTAAAATCAAAAGCTGTTGTAGCTCTTATAGCACTAGCTACCTATAAGAAAAGTCTTAATTTTTATATCTGTCTATGTCAGTAAACATCTAAAATGACTCCACACTGCGTACATTTTGCTTAGAAGAGGGGCTCGTTAACACATATTCATGGAGATACTTACAAATTAGTTCGACTCGCACTTGGCCGGTTTTTATTAATATTGTTCTGCAAAAATAAAACGCCCTATAGATGATGATCCGACAAAGCCCTTTGTCGCCTTCCCACTACTTTTTGTCGCACTATATAATTACATTTATTTTTAACATCATGCTATATGGGTTTTACTACCCAGGAAAATACGTTCGTCAGTAATATAAATAAAACGTTATAAGAGTATATCGATAGCTACAGGATGTTGTTCGGTTAGCAGCTTCCGCTGAAGCGGTTTTTCTAACCGCGGCTCGAAATAAATTAACTTTTTCATAAAAAACCCATGATCATGAATCTCTACGTGATAATAGCGGGCAAAGTAGAGGGTAAAAGACTCAAAGGGTGCCCAAAGTGACGGTCTGACCAAGTAGCCGTCTACGAACAAATAATAAGTCAGGAATTGTAACTGCGCTTTAAGCATGCATACCGTGCTACGAACAAATAATAAGTCTTATAATAAGTCTACATAATAAGACCTATTATTTATTCGTAAGTAGCCGTATTGTCAAGGGGCCAGCCGCTCGCGATCGCATTCACCGTCTGTTTCTACCAGCGTCTTTTCTTTTTTCTTTCTACCATTTCAGAAATAAGTGGTGAAAACTGTTGTAATGCCAAGGGTGTTAGACAACAGGCCTCTGCTCTCCGAAAATCTGGAGATTTCTATCGGTGTAGCGATCCACCGCACAAAAGATCGGAACATATGGAAAAAGACTCAACATTGGGGGACCGGATGAGGAGGGGCGGGAGAAGATACAAAGATAGAATACCCGCCCCGTAACTTGCGCACTTGGTACTGCACCAATGAGAAATTGGTCGTATATAAATTGTGTTCCTTGACAGTATATTTTTTGCCCAACGGTAGAAAGTTTTGGAATAAATTTCCCTTGGTGGTGTTCCCGAAGATCTTCGACATGGGGGCCTTTAAGAAGTCTATTTTTCTCTTAAAAGTCTGTAAGTGTAAAAAGGCGGTGAAGATATTGCTTATCATCAGATGTGCAAGCTCGTTCGTCTACTATTTTATGAAGAATGGTGTTTTGTCCATCATTTTCGCGGAGCGGAAACTGCCTTTGGAGGCATCCGTTTCGAAATACATAGTTATCGCTTCTAAGAATACTTAAAATGGTTTAACTTATTTGATGACGTATTTCATTACACATGTTCTAAACTCTACCCGGTTTTCTTCATCAGTTGTTTAATCAAGCCTTAATGAGTTAACGCGTTATGGTAATTTGGGACAAGTCGATGGCCCTTAATCGCTTGAAGGACGGACCCGCATTCCTATTCGAGGAAAGAGTGCAGACACTCGTTGGTCCTGCTCTAATTAAAGTTAGAGTCAAAATACGGTTAGATGCATTTGTAGCTTCAAACTGCGGCTTCATCAGTTTACATTGACTTCACAGATGCGGTTCTCTGTTTTCTAGGCGAAATATTAGTCCCAAATGTTTCATTTCCCAACTCACGATTTTCTCTGAAACCATATTTTTTTTTGGAACTTTCAAAAAACAAACCTAACCTAACCTACTGTGTTCTATAAAATAATAAGAAAATACATATAGAAAACATTTTGATTTCGGAGAAAATTAAGTGTTGGGAAATAAAACAGTTTGGCGAATTAAACATTTGAGAATAAATATTTCTGCGAAACGGCATTATACCCACAGATGCCCATGAGAATTCCCAAATATTACGTCGTCGCCTTCATAGCGGGTTATGAAGAACACGCTTACAAAAAATCATGTTCGCAGAAAAATCTGAAAATCTTTAAAACAATCTTAATTGATTCGACACCGTGTACCTACGTTTTGCTTAGAAGCAAAGCTTTATTGATACTGGATGTTCATAGGTAGGTACCTAACATAACACATATTTTTTTACA
Source organism: Choristoneura fumiferana (assembly GCF_025370935.1). Classification (NCBI taxonomy): domain Eukaryota; kingdom Metazoa; phylum Arthropoda; class Insecta; order Lepidoptera; family Tortricidae; genus Choristoneura; species Choristoneura fumiferana. The sequence continues at coordinate 10,375,010 of NC_133487.1, read as the reverse complement.
CTACTACCCTCGGTGCGCGAGTCCGACTGCTATGGATTATTTTAATGTGCTCTAGTTTCGGTTCATGTTGAAAAAAAAAACTATCGGAAAAACAGTCAAAATAATTACAATCGGGAAATTACTACCTAAATTAATTACTTCAAATTACTTCCCACTTTGTAATGACCTTTATAATTATTACCTACTTGCCGGACAAAAGTTTCCAAATTATTTCCTCAACGTTTCTTTTAGACAACACTTAATTGTCAATATTTAAATCAATATAACACGAATTGGTAACGATGTTGGTTAAATTAATTAGCAAACAAATCAATTGATTCACAAAAGAGAGACAAAGGTCGTTCTTAATTGTTACTTCTTCATTGATAAAAACATCGAGTAATAATACTGGGTCGTAATGCTTTTAGGGATCCATACCTCAAAAGCAAAGGGAACCGTTAGATTTTTGAAATTAAATTGAATGTAGTTTAAAGTTAAAATTTTAATCAAAAAATCTTTTATTTTATTTTAATCAATTAATTTATCTTAACAGGAACAATAACAATTTATAATTTTATGATATACGAGTATGATATTGATCTTTGTGATTTGAAATAAACGTTTTTTATTTTATTCTATTTATATTTTATTTTTTAGGATCACTTTATTTTCTACTTGAGTGTCTATCAATTTATACTAATGTCACTGTGGACTCTTATAAAGCCTCTTACCCAAGAGTATTTTTAACCGACGAAAAAAAACGGAGGTTCTCAAGTCGTAGGTATATTTTTTTTAATGTATATGACTACTTTTTACAGAGTAGTCCAATTTTGACAATTCTTTTTTTATTGGAACAGTTATACCTCGAAGGTGGTCTCATATAAATTTTGAAAAAAAAAATGACAACCTTAAGGATACGAAAACAGGGGATGATTGATTGTTCACTCACTTGTTTTAATGTATGACCACGCATAACTTTTTACAGAGTATTCCGATTTTGATAATTATTTTTTTATTGGATAGGGTATACCTCGTAGTTGGTCCCATATAAATTTGGAAAAATATTCTAACCATAAGGGTGGAAAAAAATAAATAAAATAAAAACTTTTTTAACAAAAAAGTTAAACCGCCAAAAAAACTGAAAAGCAAAAAATAATAAACCTTTTTTTGTTTAACCTTAATCTAGGTGCCCACCAGTTTGAAGTCGGTGCCTCAGCACTAGCCAGCAGGGGAGTGGACCTATAGTTATCTACCTGATGGGCATCTACCTATGACTCCTGCTGGCTAGTGCTGAGCCACCGAATTCAAACTAGTGGATAACTACCTAGATTAAGGTTAAACAAAAAAGGTTTTTTTTTTCAGTTTATCGTCGGTTTAATTTTTTTGTTATACCAGCAAATATCGTGGATATAAGAATCTATACCTACATACAACACGTATATAAAATGTGTCAAAAAGTAAAGCCTTACATACAGCATAAATATAGGAAAAATGGAAATATATCTGATTTTTATTTCTGACTAGCCAGTTACCCGCGACTCCGTCCGCGTAGAATTCGGTTTTCACTATCCCGCTGGAAGTATGAACTGGAACTATCCTATGTCCCTTCCAGGGACTCAAACTATCTGTAGGTATACCGATTTTCATCTACATCGGTGTAGACGTGATGAAGTAACAAACAAACAAATAAACAAACAAACAGATTTACAAACTTTAGCATTTATTATATTAGTGGGATTTGATTTCTTTTTCCCATTTCATTTCCGTTGAAAAAGTAATTATACAAATTAATAATAAATTTTAAAGCCGGTACCGTCATTTCACGGGTCTGACCCGCACTTGACTACCTTCTTCTTTTTTTTCGGACGTACTGTTGCTGTTAGCCTCAGACGGCTTTTACAGCTTACCGGAGAGACGGCGAGCTGCCAGAAGGGCCGCTCAGCAAGTGGGTAGTTTCAACTTAGCATGCCAAAGGGTGCTCCTATGGAGCCGACCTCGGACTTTGGACGCTAAGGGAGAGACTTGACTAGCATTGTTACTAATACACCGCGGACAAAGCCAGTAGAAGGAATAATATCCGTTTATGAAATAGCTTATTAAATAAAAATGACGTAATGATATTGGTCAACTAAATAACGTCATTTTTTATTTAATTATTCAATCTTTTTCTTAAAAAAAAAGCTTTGTATTTTTTTATTTCAGTCCCGAGCTATGTAATGCAATGATCTAAGTATATTGGCACAAAGGATATTGGTCACAAATGGATAATAATACGCATTTGCATACTTTAATTGTATGGCTGCTGTATGGAAAGAAGAACGCAATGTCACCACACGTCGACGGCGCTTTTAAAAAACGCAGTGAGTGTGCAAAGGCTTTTCAACGAATCAAACACCTCTTCCAATACAAAGGCAGATTACATAGTTATTTATTACTTGACCAGTTTAATTTGACAGTTACGCTATATTGACCTGCCAGCCGGCTCACCGCTGACGGTGGTAGCAGGGGTCTATATTTATTCGCGTAACCTAATACCTATAATTTCTAGGCTGTTTCAAAACAATACCTAAGAGTCGGTTTTGCCCGGACCCATCTAATTTGTTTACTTAATACAATTATGCGAATTAATTTTATCGAAAATACAAACTGAGACATGCATGGATGCACAGAAAAACCAGAAAAAGAGACCAGCACTGGGAATCGAACCCAGGTCCTCAGCAATTCGTGCTGCGTGCTATAAATGTAGGTATGTGTAGGGCCACTGCTGGACAGGAATCTAGACACGAATTTTTCCTATGCATACATATCAGGTTGTTTATTTCTACTAAGCTACTTAAGCAGCAGCACTAGCGACATCTATGTTTCGTCGAGAGACGTCACACTCTTTCGGAACTAATCGCTCACCCAGACAAGAGATGTCGCTACTAAACAATCAAATTATGATTGTTTTTTTGGAGTTTTATTGTATTTTCATTTCAACTCCAAATTTATTACTTTTACGGGTATCCCGTGAAACCATATCGAAAATACAAAGACTCCAAATAAAACAATCATGATTAATTTATGTCAATTATTGTGCTCCTTAGGTGTTATCTATGCTTTGTATTATTTTGCCAGTTCTATGTTATGCACAATTTAATGTTGTACAAAATAAGAAGCACTCTGGTAAGTAGTAGCAGTCAGTCTGGTAGTAGAGTACAGTCGAACAAATTGAATCATGACCCAAGGTGGAACCTTTGTGTACTAATAACATGTTGACATCTCATACTTTTGTCAAGGAAATAATAGTGAAATTGATTATTAAAAGGTCGAGTGCCAATGGCTAAAGAGAATAGAATTTCTACAATGTCAACAAAAGCAGCGAGTAAGTAGTAAGCACCTACTCCATTATATTTATAGATGCGACGAAGCACTGACAGTAAATGCATTCCATTGGACATCTTTTGATCGATATAATTGGTAGGTATAGTTACATAGGTACCTACTATGAGGTGTTTATAATATATATTCATAACAGTGTCGTATTCTTAGAAGCTATGTACAAGTGTTATTTCATCACTAACAGCAACTCTACACCGTGTGAAAGGCAAGAACTCCCATGGTTTCCACGCTATAAGAGAATACGATTCATGAAGAACATACACGATAAAAACATTCAATGGATCCATTATGCGATGATTTCATTCATGCTTGGATATAGAACGACTTACGGATGGGACTTTGAAAAATAAACAGTATAGGTATCAAGCAAGGAAGATTATTATTAAAGACTGTACACGAAAAAAATCTGGCCATGCATGATCTGGTGTTACTTTGCAATGAATGCTAATTTTCAAGCAGTACTCCCATTTAGGTGGACGGCTGACATCGTGAGAATTACGGGCAACTGCAGGGCTACTACGAAACTCAAAACTCGAAGTTCGTATCGTACCGTCCCTCTCGCTCTCATATTAAATAGTATAAGTGTCAGAGGGATCGCACGACACGAACTTCGAGTTTCCAGTGCAAATGCAAATGCAAGGGGCGAGTTGTCGTGTCGTTCATGTGCTGTTGTTCAACAATGGCTAATGATGAAAACGTGAGCCGACTTTTGTAAGTTTTTCCGTTCTTGTCTCTAAGTTTAGAGATTGCTAGTGCGGCTCAGCTAAGCCCCAAAGACGGACGGACGGACATGGCAAAATTAGAAGGGTTCTTCCTAGGACTACGAAACCCTAAAAATAGTAGAGCTATTAATGCTACAAACATAATGAATACTTTAATCAGTACAAATACATAATAAGCTTAAAATTTATGAAAAAACAAGTTTGACTAAGAAATGATTAATTAAATTAAAAAAAATATTAAAAAAAATATTTGCGTTAATATTAAAACTTAGTGGAATTTTGAACATGAAACTACCGTGAGACACTAATATTAAATGATATTGTTACGGATAACTCACGTCTTTAATCAAGTTTAGCTCGACATGTTTCGGGCTATTTCGTAGCTCTTCTTAGAAGCACGCGACTTGGCGGCTGCCGCAACACGCGCACTACGCGCCACCGCTCTGCTCGCGTGCTCCTGAGAAGAAGGGCTACGAAATAGCCCGAAACATGTCGAGCTAAACTCGATTTAAGACGTGAGTTATCTGTTACAATATCATTTAATACTAAGTTTACGCTCTATTAAATCTCTCTTTTTAACTAACATCAAAATAGGAGGTTATCAGTTCAGTCAAATTATTTTTTATGTTTATACCTACTCGAGGCGACAAACAAAACCCATTAATGTCGCTACACTATCCTGTCAGTCCGTCTGTCTGTCACAGGGCGTATGTTGGTTTTTAAATCGTATTACATAGACAGCATCTAATAATAACCAATATAAAATAACACTTTATAAAATAAGCCTTTGTACATTATATCTCAATGTTTGTCTATTGTGTTTGTTTACTTATTTTGTACAATGAAGAGTTTACACATACATACATAATCCCTCATAACGTACATTTGGTTTAGATGCTGAGTTCTGCTAACTCTTGATCTTTAAGGATACGGCCGTTTATTACGTTCACATATTATTTTTATTATGATATTTTAATGTATGTATGTACAAGGTACAACACATTCGTACGTAACTTCGGTGCGCAAGCCCGACTCTCACTGGGCCAGTCTTTATTTTATTATGTTGGCTCTTTTTTCCAAACGGTTAAATAATAAGACATAGGGAGTAATTGCAAATTAAACTCACGAAGTAGTCATAATGATAGCACTATATTACTTGTTTTTATTTTTTATTGCTTAATTCCCTGAATTACCCTCGTACGAGAAGGCATGGACATTTGTTCCATCCCTTTTGTACCAAGCCGGTCCATACATTCCATACACATGGAGCCATTCAGCCCTTCACACGGTCAAAGACGACAAAAAATAATACAAAAACCGTTATGCTCCCGAAAAAACAGCCATAACTCATGAATCGGGCTCATTGAGAAATTCTGGATAACGCGGTCCATACATTAAGGAATGTAGAGTGGTTTGCATCATAATGCATCTATTGTATCACATGGATTTTGTAATTGTAATAGATCAAGACATAAGGTTGAGATACTTTATAAAAAAATCTAGTCTGCAATAGCTGTATAAAGTTACCCCGATTTTATCATGGATGCTGGGATTTAATTGAGAGAAGCCTAGTAAAAATACATGTTCAATAAAAGGTCATTGTACCTAATGTATTGTATTACTAGCCTAGCTTGTAGTCGTGGCTTTCGACATAAATTTCGATATATTATACTAATTTGTCATGAGATTCCCCAAAAATTACATGGTGATCTTTAGTTACGTCTTAGGAGTATCCATGCAAAATTTCATAATATGTAGTTGCTAAAGAAGATTAGTAAAAAATAAATTATTTATTTACTTGAAAGAAATTAATGTTCACGGATACATACTTAATATAGATAGAAGTATGGAGTGTAGGCGACAGACAAAAATAATAGAGAACATAATTATTCAGAAATATATACATTTCCAGTATCAAGAAATGGCCAGTGAGTGGGAAGGTTTAACAAATTCAAATTATTAAAGCAAGCTATTAAACCCTTAATAAGGCCCCATTTATTGGAGCATACTACTACAGAATCAAAAGCTGCTATCGAATACATACCTGACAAAGAATATTTTTAAAGCTAGACGTATTTTCAATACAATGGAAATTGTGACGTATTAAGGTTCAGTTTCCAACTCAGTGCAAGTGGTCGCTACATCGCCTCTACCTTATTAAGGGTTAACTAACAAATGCAAAAAGTAACGTATATATCCGTGCATAATTACAGCTTTCTAGCATTGATAGTCCCTGAGAAAAGCCGCGGACGGACAGACCGACAGACAGACAGACAGACATGGCGAAACTATAAGGGTTCCGTTTTTGCCATTTTGGCTCCGGAACCCTAAAAATGGTGAAGCTCATCGATCTATAGAAAATTTAAAGTATCAAGTTTCAAGGCAATAAACCCTCACTATAAGGTTTGATAGTACATAGCCAGTTTTACCGGCATTACTATAACTTTTTGAAGGCTTTTTTTAACCAAATTCCAATGAAACTCAAAGTAAAGGCCACACTTGCTGCACATGTGGCCGTGGGACCGTACTGCTCCTTGAATGGGACGCAGATATGGGATCGGGTCTTCAAAACATTCTCACGATTCACAGAAATGAATAAAAACGTTCAGTTCGCTTCACACGACGCTTGAGCTACTTATAATGATGATACACTTGTCAAAGTTCAAATTGCACCAGATAAGGGAAACTTGAGTAAGATGGATACCAACAATAACTGTGTTGTGGTTTATTGCTTGAATATAATATTGTAAAACAACACTACGGAATTACCCATGAGAAGATTTAAATAAAAATAAAAACCCGGCTGCCTTAAAATAAACTTAAAATAAAATGAAAAAGAAAAAACCAGTCTAGTATTAAATCTTTAACCCCGACTGTTAAAGATTTAATACTAGACTTGTTTTTTCTACCACAACTGGAAATTTTTGAGTCGGTCGGTCGGTCGGTCGGAAAAGGGCCCTTTTTTTGATTTATTTCAATAAATTTTAGGTCATAGGTACTTTTACTTTCCCGATAAGTATTCTCGTGAAAACAGTAGCTTAAAAAACAATAAAACATAAAAAACCCGACTGCCTTAAAAAATAGTGAAAAGAAGAAAACAAGTCTAGTAGTCTAGAACTCTGTTAAGTAGCTAACTTAAAGTTTAATAGTCAGACCTCTTAGGTACCAAGATTTTTTGAGCTGGTCACGATTTGAATGGGTTCCGACTGTTGAACTTTAAGTTAGCTAGGTTCTTAACAGAGTTCTAGACCACTAAACTTGTTTTCTTCTTTTCAGTAGGTATTTTTAAGGCAGTCGGGTTTTTTTTATTTTTTAGCGCCCTTTAGACTACATAGGGCGCCAAAGAAGTAGAAATATACATAAGTACCTACATAAAATCAATCTATCACGTTACTGACTTTTAGACAGAACAGACACACACTGAAAACATTAAAAACACTCTACTCTCTCAACTATCTTAACTATCTTTTTTATCATGCATTATCTCCCAACATAAAACGACCTGATTTTAAATACAGCTTTACATTAACGGGCAAGATCAAGACGGTATCACATGATCATTCGATGCTCGTAATGAGTTCTTAAACAACCTTGGTTATCTTGTTGGAAGAGCCTTGGTTATCTCGGGAGGAATGCCGGCCTCAGCTCGGCTGGAGGGAACATTAAGCTATCAACCCATCAGCCCCGTTTGGACAGCATTCTTCGAGACCCGGTGCAGGAATGCATGCAGCCAGCAACCCGAGACGGAAGAACTGCGTCGGAAGCGGTTCAGGGAACCAGAATAAATTAAAACGTGTCACCGTAAGAACTTGGATTGAGCAAGTTAGAAACAGACTTGAGTGCAGGACGTATGATTTCATTTCGAACCGCAGAATCGCTGCTTGTAAGATGCATTGGCTGCGTAAGAAGTATTAAAGCTGTTTGGATTACAAAAGTCTTAACTTCTCACGATAACATTGCAATTTAAGCTTTTCAGCGCTCGTATAAGGTTTTAGTTTTATATGGATTCCAATGGATGTTTATGTCTTTAGAACATTCTGGTGAGTTCCGTTCTGCAGCGCGCAACCGTCTCGCTCCACTGTACCGTACATCCTGCCCTATACAAAGTGTAATTTTCCAAGTATTTACTTATCGCTCTTAGTTCTTTCAAGATAGTTACATAAAGATCTGATGGTATTGGCAATTTGGCATAAGTATTTAAAACAGAAACAAGGAAAATTATATACTTCGTTTTAGATTTTTTCCGAACCGGTGTGGTAGATTTTTTGGTAAGTAGGTAATTCGTTCTACAGTCTAAATTGAAAAACTGGCCAAGAACGTGTCGGACACGCCCGAAATAGGATTCCGTAGCTATTACGAAAAAAATAAGTAATGTTTTTCTAAGAATTTCGTATTTTGTACTTACAGAATATTCCAAGTTTAGGTATATTTTATACCTTAGGCTGCTATTTACTCTTAAACTACTAATAATTCTCAAGAAAACTTAACCGTTATAGTTTTCCTTGTTTGATATACTTGCTAGGTACCATGTTGAATTTTTCAAATTTTTCCTCCTGCCGGTTTAGATTTTAGAGGAAGGGGGGGGGGAACGCCTGATTTTAATGAAAATCCGCTAACAGATCATCTGAATCGAAAATTATACTGGCAACGCCCCAATGATTTTAAAAGACCTATCTAACGATACCCCACACTACAAGGTTAGATGAGAATCACTCCCACTTTATGTCTATGGGAGGTACTCTAATATATTTTTTTTGATTTTTTTAGTGTACTATTTTGTCGGAATAGTTTATATGTATATATATTCGTGCAAAGTTACAGCTTTCTAGCATTGATAGTCCCTGAGCAAAGCCGCGGACGGACAGACAAACAGACATGGCGAAACTATAAGGGTTCCGTTTTTGCCATTTTGGCTACGAAACCCTAAAGATTTGACTTTGAAGATGTTCCCGATTTTGTCTAACTAAACTCTAAGCAAGCGACGCTGTAAGTACCTACGCTAAATTACTAAATGAGTATTTCGTAAATATATGTACGTATCGAGTTATATTTACATGTGGTGAAAAAATATTTTTAAATGGCAAAGCTTTTAACGGCTGTTTGTATATGCAGGGTTTTCCTGTTTTGGACCTCCCGCGATTCTGTAATCTGCGTGAAGTGTAAACCCAACACGGGGTTAGGTTGCTGATATTGGATCTTCATTTGTTTTGTATACGAAGCCCAAGAGATTGTCAATTATTGTCGTCTGTCAATTGTTTGGTTAAAACAATCGCGCTGCCGTGCCCGCAATGCCGTGCGTCAATTGTTAACTTAACTGTTATTGGAAATCAATTGACGCCGAATACCGAGTACGTACTTAAATTGACTCAATAAGTTCGATGAATGACGACAGGCGACCATTAGATATATTATCTCAATTGACCTTCTTTAACCCAATCAATAAAAAGTACTTATCAATGAACTTCAACTGCGGTGACGACCCCAACTAAACTTGTACCTACAGTCAATGAAACTGAATTACGTACCAGAGTGGAACTTTTGTGCTAACTAATGTCATGTTGACATGCCATGAATCTGCCAAAGAAATCATAATGAATTGTTTTATGAAAAGGTTCCACCCTGGTACGTGATTCAGTTTCCTCGACTGTAGTCCATATATCTATAGCCACTTATACATTAAATAAGTCACGTTAAAAATTTCGTCGCAATTATCCCTGCGAATCTATATAGTTACTCCTCCCGTAAGTTCTCGGTGCCCATAATGATGGGAAACCCAAATACTCCGAAATATTTTATTCCGAATTTGCTAATTCCAATATTGAAAACTCCGATTTTCACAATTCCTAAGACATATAATTCCGATTACTTAAAAACACGAAATTTTATTTTTCCGAATTTCAAAATATCGATTTTTTTTTAATATCCGATTTTTAAACTCCGAAGAATGAAAAGCACGAAATGTAATTGGCCCGACGTACAGTATTCCGATTATCAATTTTCCGAAATGACATCGCTAATTCGGAAATGTGACATTCGGAAAAATAAACATCGTGGTTTTAATAATCGGAATCTTGATTTCAAATTTCGATCAATTCAATCAATTTAGATAAATTTACCTGCATAC
>NC_133487.1:10312986-10364704 GCF_025370935.1 Choristoneura fumiferana | reverse complement strand
TCCCTGAGCAAAGCCGCGGACGGACAGACAAACAGACATGGCGAAACTATAAGGGTTCCGTTTTTGCCATTTTGGCTACGAAACCCTAAAAAGATTTGACTTTGAAGATGTTCCCGATTTTGTCTAACTAAACTCTAAGCAAGCGACGCTGTAAGTATACCTACGCTAAATTACTAAATGAGTATTTCGTAAATATATGTGTATCGAGTTATATTTACATGTGGTGAAAAAAATATTTTTAAATGGCAAAGCTTTTAACGGCTGTTTGTATATGCAGGATTTTCCTGTTTTGGACCTCCCGCGATTCTGTAATCTGCGTGAAGTGTAAACCCAACACGGGGTTAGGTTGCTGATATTGGATCTTCATTTGTTTTGTATACGAAGCCCAAGAGATTGTCAGTATTATCGTCTGTCAATTGTTTGGTTAAACAATCGCGCTGCCGTGCCCGCATGCCGTGCGTCAATTGTTAACTGTTATTGGAAATCAATTGACGCCGAATACCGAGTACTTACGTACTTAAATTGACTCAATAAGTTCGATGAATGACGACAGGCGACCATTAGATATATTATCTCAATTGACCTTCTTTAACCCAATCAATAAAAAGTACTTATCAATGAACTTCAACTGCGGTGACGACCCAACTAAACTTGTACCTACAGTCAATGAAACTGAATTACGTACCAGAGTGGAACTTTTGTGCTACTAATGTCATGTTGACATGCCATGAATCTGCCAAAGAAATCATAATGAAATTGTTTATGAAAAGGTTCCACCCTGGTACGTGATTCAGTTTCCTCGACTGTAGTCCATATATCTATAGCCACTTATACATTAAATAAGTCACGTTAAAATTTCGTCGCAATAATCCCTGCGAATCTTATATAGTTACTCCTCCGTAAGTTCTCGGTGCCCATAATGATGGGAACACCCAAATACTCCGAAATCTTTTATTCCAAATTTGCTAATTCCGATATTCAAAACTCCGATTTTCACAATTCCTAAGACATATAATTCCGATTACTTAAAAACACGAAATTTATTTTTCCGAATTTCAAAATATCGATTTTTTTAATATCCGATTTTTAAACTTCGAAGAATGAAAAGCACGAAATGTAATTGGCCCGAAGTACAGTATTACGATTATCAATTTTCCGAAATGACATCGCTAATTCGGAAATATGACATTTGGCAAAATAAACTTCGTGGTTTTAATAATCGGAATATTGATTTCAAATCTCGATCAATTCAATCAATTTAGATAAATTTACCTGCATACTTAGGTTAGGTTAGGTTAGGTTAGAATTGCGACAAGGCGCGAAGCGCCATAACTGCGCGGAATAGGAGCTCCGTCAAGCAGAGCTCCGTCGACCTTGTGTCACATTGCTGAAAATCAATAAGAGTAAATACTGTTCTAGGCCAATCTAACCTACATAGCTTAAGTTAATAAGTCGAGATTTATTATTGATCGGTATAATGATATTCGGAATTTTGAAAATCGGTATTTTAGTAGGTAATCGGAATTTGTATTTTTGACTCATTTCGCATTATTATTGAGTCGTACTTCTTATTGTTAAGTTTATTTAAATTCGGAATTATAAAGAATCGGAATAGTCATATTAGGAGTTTTAAAACATTCGGAATTATAAAAATCGGTATTTTGAAGTTCGTGATTCCGACTTTCAGAATTTCGTTTTTAGTTTTTATATGTAGTGTACCCCATAATAATATATAAATCACCCTAGTAGGTATATGTAAATAGCTGCCATACAAAAGTAGACAAATCCGCAGGAACTATGCCATTTTCCAGGATAAAAACTATTCTGTCCTTCTCCGGGACTTGAACTATCGCCATACTAAATCTCATCGAAATCGGTTAGAACTTTAAGCGTGAAAGCGTAGCAAACAAACAAACATAGTGACTTTCTTTAGCGTTTATATTATAAGGGGAAATTAATAGGATATACAGAATTTTTGATTTAAAAAATCGGCCCACTGGTAACTATTGCTGCCAGGGCTTCAAATTATAGGTTATATACCGGTAAGTATATTGTACCAATATTATTTATTTGTACTATATCAAGCCTTGGTTCAATATACCGGTTATAATACCAGTAGATATATACCCTAGTGTTTTGGTACCGGTCAGAGCTTTGACTGCTACCAACTTCTTATCAAGAACCGCCCTAAAAGTAGAGATTTATTTTTAACGTTGAATAAACATTTGGCATTGTGTACTAGGCGTGGAGTGAAAGTGAGGTCAAGCGCACTTTCTATCCGCAGACGCGATGCCTCACCAGCTTGCGAAAGCCAGCCATGCAGTCGACTTAGCAAGCTAGCAAACCCTTCCTTCGTTTTTACTATAGGTACAACAACGTTACTAGCCTATTGCCCGCGACTTCGTCCGCGTAGAATTCGTTTATCGCTATCCCGCGGGAACTATGCCATTTTCCGGGATAAAAACTATCCTATGTCCTTCCCCGGGACTCAAACTTCCTGTGTACCGAATTTCATCTAAATTATGTAGTTCAGCGGGTTAGACCTGAAGAGGAATCAAACAAATTAACAGTTACCTTTCACATTTATAATTATTAGGGGGATAAGGTTGTCTAATTTTTTTTAAAGTAGTAATTCATGTTTCTTGTTGTGCCGAATTTCGGCAGATATTTTTTTTTATTACTTTTTTTTAAACATAGAGTCAAAGTATATCTTTATTTAATTTAGGCTATAACAAGCACTTATGAATGTCAAAAAAAAACTACCACCGGTTCAGAAAAACCTCGGTTGAGCCGGCAAGAAACTCAACGAGACAGCTTTAGCTAAAGCTTTAGCTTACATAAGTATATACTCTGGTAACGTATGGATTCGATCGAAGTGAAAAACTTTGCCTAGGTACATTTTATTTGATCGTAGCTTCGTAGGTAAGTATCTTATAAAGTCATACATTACGTTAACTTCAAATTGTTTGCACTGGTATTGTTACTGCCGTCATAGTTATTGTAAATATTGAATTATATAATCGTCACATGATGAATAATCGGTAGGTACCTCATCTCGAACCGGTACTAAGCCAACAATGACATAAGTCTCCAGGTTTGATTGTTCTAGGTGACGCAAACCTGAAAAATCTGATTGCATTTAACATACAGCCCACACTTTACTCCACAACGACACGTGCAAGACAGCTACGTCTGCGCGACACGCGTATGTCTTTATCCCCCATCTACCAACGTCGGCTGATGTATAAAACTATCTAAACATTAAAACACTCCGAACTATCCACATTGTTGTACTACTTTTATCTACTCCAAAAAAGAAACCTCGCAAAATGTTTTCTTAAATTCAAATTAACTTTTAATTGACACATTAAGATTGTAGTTGCTACCACCTGTTGGGACGGCGAGAGGCACTGGGAAATTTAACGCGAGTATACATATATACGATAATACCGGGTGTGGCATGTAATGCGAGCAAAAAATTAAGACATAGATCGATCGGTTTGTCAAACTGAACAACATTAGTTCAGCGACTTTTAAAAATAACGGAGTGTTTGAATTTTCCTTGTTTCATACAAATTAAATGCTGCTATCAATGTACGCCATCCTAGAACCCAACTGACGTCGCCTGTCACGCTACAAACATCAAGCATTTTGCTTGACATTGCTTCTTCGAGTAAACTTTAAAGTGTAATAATAATTAAAAATCTAATTATTTTTAAAAGTCCCTGAACTAATGTTGGTCAGTTTGAGGAGTATGATCTATGTTTTAATTATTTGCACATATTACAGGCCACACCCGGACCGGTATAGCTTTATTACCTATTTTAGTAATTGGTTAATAAAAAAAGCGTGTTGTCTTCGCCAACAAACTGCTTAACAGTTTGTCGAAAATATTTGTAAGTTGTTATTGTTGTATATTGTGGCTTGATAAAAAAACCAATTTCATTTCTATCAAATAGTCTATCTTCTTCTATTTTCTCAGAATATACTTAATTATTATAAAGGTAACTAAAAGTAACCGATGTATATGTAGGTTATTACATAAGACCCAACTCGATTCAGCAGAATAACAATCGTCTGTCATGTCTAACAACTTGCTCAATCCATTTGGATCGCTCATACACCCTATCTTGGTATAGGTACAGTCACCAGCACCAAAATCCGACAGAACAACACGTGCATAATTATTCTGATGCGATTTTATTTGAAGGGCCGGTAGGACGTGTCAGATATTTTTGCACGTCCGCTGTGGCAGATATGAATGCAGGTGACTGTACAATTGATTCGAAGCACCGAATTGTGTTAAATATTTCCTGAGCTTCTATATATGTACATTAAGCTCGTAAAGTAACACATTAATGAAAAAACTTTTTTTAATACTTACTAGTAATTTAGTAGGCCATGCTCGTAGGCATTCGTAGCTTATTAGATTAAAGACCGCAATACAACGTAAAAATGTCTTTTTCCCTAAGTTTTCTTTTCAAACTCAATCATAGAGGCAACATCATATACATTGGCATATTCTTTCTTTTTTGCTGCGCATCGTTGATACCTCCAGTTTATGAGACATTTTATTCTGTCGGCAAGTGTCATGAGAAACCGTTGGCTCATTTCTATTCGACATTAAACATCACTTTTGCTGAAGACGATATGTATACGCCACCTGATTAAAATGATATGAAACTATTCCAAAAGTTAAGAGGCAAGAGTCCCTCGAGCATTACCTAAGTAGGTAAGCAAAAGTTTTTGCCCCCTCCGCCTTGTGAGCGGAAGTAACCTAAGTTTCCTTCCTTCTATTTAACTTTCTTAAACTTAAAGGTGACATTTATACACATTCATGGACAAATCAAGTTTGATCTACCTATCTATAATATAACTAACTAACCTAACGAGAAACGCCTTTGTTTTATAAAAATAAAAGAAGATTGTGTGTTAACCAAATTTCTTCCATAAAAACATTATTACCTTCTAAGAAAGTTTCCCCATAGCTTTAGCTAGCTCACTTAAGTAAATAGTTTCAGTACACATATAAAAATATTTTTTTTTTTACTTTCAGATATAGAAGAAACTCAGCGTCATTTTTGTTTTCTAACACATGTGTCGTCTGCATTCCTTCAGACAATGGTCTTGTATGAAACCATTATTCGCTTCTCCGATGTCGGAGACAATGTCCATTGTGCAATGCCCAAGAGTGGTGAAACCAGATCCTGACAGCGAAGTGCGAAGCACGCCTACAGTAGTCTACAAAAGTGAAATTATAGTACCCGTATCAAGCGACCTTCCCTGAAAAAAAAAACATACGAAAATTATAAATATTTGTGTTGTAAGAAAACTGCCACTTTAATACGCTGATGTAGGTACATGTACATACATGTACCTACTCGACTAACTAGTCGAAAATGTAACTCGAGAGGCACTTGTTCACACAGATTTTGTCAATTTCTCGAGTGGTAATAATTCTTGTATAAAGAGTGTTCATTTTGAGATGAAATTCGGAGCAATTTCCTACGTAAGTTTTTATAATACTTATTATTAAAACTAATTAAACGTAAGTAAGTATATTTATCTGTTTACTTTTTTGTGACTAACGTAATTATAATAATAATTATACTTAATAGTTATGTTGATCTTTAAACCCATTATTATGTTAGTGTGTGTAGTTATAAATTTCATTCTATAATTTTGTAATTTTTTTCAGTATACCCACTTAGGTACCTACCTTCTTTTTGTATTATGTGACGTTCAATAAAGGTCATTGTGTAGCTGCTTGCCAGCTGGAAGTTGGCAAATAATTCAGGTTTGAAACTACCTTATAAGAATGTTTTTTCTTGGTTTCCTGAAATATACACTAGAAATATATCTTCGAGAATATTGTTTGGCATTCGATTTTAGTCTTTTTGCCTAAGTAATTTTAGTCAAGATAAACAATATCATTAGCAGTTTCAAGTGTTTGTTAGTCGATGACGAGTCGTTAGCTAAGTGACTTTGGGATGTCTCAATTGTCTCATGTTCTCAATTTATTAGGTAAGTACATATATCTCATATTACTAGTAAATACCTAAATACTTCAAGTGGGACATCATTAGCGCAGCTAATCATAATCAAATGTCATAAGTACCTATAATTTGAGACATTCTTTGTCTTAGTTCCTTGAGACTTCGACCGAGGGGATTCAAACGTGACCGTTTTTGTTTATCCTCGTATCTGACTAAATCCTAATGTCGACGAACTGAGGGCAAATCTTCGATATTTTAGAATGTACACATCACCATTGCCACCTTAACTCGGTCTTCAGTTCCTATTGCTCTTACTGAAACAGCAATGTAGCTATCGCTAACAGTTTAGACTGTTACGTGGTAGAAGCAATTAGAAGCCTTGAGAATGACGTCAACATACAAAATTTGGCAGGAGTTCGACCTCGAACTCACTTGTTTTGAATTGTATGACTAAACAAAATGCGCAGCAGACTACCTATAAGTGGAAACCAGTCCTTTTAGCTGGTTTTAAATAGGTGGATTGTCCAGTTTTTTTTATATGTACCTACC
This sequence comes from Choristoneura fumiferana, assembly GCF_025370935.1. Classification (NCBI taxonomy): domain Eukaryota; kingdom Metazoa; phylum Arthropoda; class Insecta; order Lepidoptera; family Tortricidae; genus Choristoneura; species Choristoneura fumiferana. The sequence continues at coordinate 10,358,159 of NC_133487.1, read as the reverse complement.
TATAAATGTCCAGGTAGTAATCCATACCTATTTCAAATCTGTGTTATTATTTATTATTGAATTCTATGAATCAGCCATCCCGCTGGGCTCTGAACACCGAAAATGTGGACTTAAGGTACTGCCACATCGTAGGTTTGAAGAGTGGCGTGGCGTGATAATGTGGATTATTTCAAGTTAAGTGCTACAGATACAAAATATATTTTCGGTAAAAAGTACTTGTAAAACAAGTTTTTCTATGACGCTACTTTTTACTGACTAGGTATACCTACTTGCAGTGTCATCTCGTCCCATACAAAATAACAAGTCAATCCAGCTAGTTATTGAAAATGGATGTAATTCGACATGTTAGATTTGACTTAAACCAAAGTGCCTAAAAATAAAGAACCTATCCCATTGTGAGTTAAATAAAAGCTTGAAAAAATATGAGCAAAATATATCTACTTATTTATTTAAGTTAGAAAGAAAGAAAGAAAGAAAAGAAGTTAATTGCCAAATAATTTAATTGCCAACAGTACAAACAATACAAGACAACAATACATATAAACAATACAAGATAAAATAGTACAATACAGCACAGATTATATTAAAAAGAGTATTAAAAAAATAGGAATATAAGTTTGCAAGTAGTCTGTCCTGCGGCAAAAGGAGCAAACTCAGCTATTGCTGCGCTTACGCGGAAGCTCCCAGCGCTGCTTTTCAGTCTGCCCCTGTTGTCGCATGCTGGAATATCGTCTGTAGCGGGTTGGATGGCGGATAAAAAACGGAAACAGTAATACCAGTACAACAATATTACAGATAAAAACGAATACAAAATAATTAAACTAATATTTTAAACTATAAGTGAAAATCACGAAGTTTAATAAAACATTATAAAAAAAACCAGAACAAAAAAAAATAAAAAACCCTCAGCAGTCAACAAATTACAGTTCGAGAAGTACCCATTCATCCTTGAGCACAACACCGATTAAAACTAGTGATATACATATGCAGCTGTTTTCAAATTTTGTTATAAGAAGAAACGCTCGGAACTTGTGTTTAAAAGTTGGCTGGGACATAAGTACTTTCACGAAGGGGTGGTGTGGTGGCAAGCCATTCCATATATTGGACGCTGCTAATTTGAAACCACCTCTGCATCCCTTTGTGCGATGCTTGGGAATCATTGCCTTGTTTGTGGTTCGTCCATGAGTGTTCCATCTTTGGATATCTCGAACCCAGATTAATTTGTCAAATAAGTATTTTGGCCGTTTCTCGTGCACAATTTTGAACACAAAACCAGCCAGATGTAGTTGCCTGCGACCTGCCGTTTTAAGGATTTTATGCTCATTTAAGTACGGCGTTATGTGCGCTCTTTTAGGTACCTGATAGCAGAATCTAATGCACGCGTTCTGGATTCTCTGTATGGCGTACAAGATGAAACACAATCCGATCTTAATTATGTGGATGCCGAAGACCAATTTCCCAAATTAAGATTTTTAAAAATGTTTTGATGCTATCGAATCGAACATCAAAGACTCAAATAATGCTGTTTAAACAAAACACTAAGAAAACAGATTGTCTCCGAGTAGTTATGCGTGGTACTTCCATAGAAACAGTCAATAATGTAAAATTCCTTGGTATCCATCTAGATTCGAAACTAAATTGGATTCAAGAGCTAGACGCTATTGAGAACTTGGTCAACTCAGCAAGTTATGCTTTAAGAAGTCTAAGGGAGGAAATTGGTTTGGAGCAATTAAAAGTTGTGTATTATGCTTTAATTGAGTCCAAGCTGCATTATGTTTTGGGGTAATAACTTTAAATATAATATAAACAGAGCTCTTATCGCACAAAAGCGAGCCATAAGAATAATGTTTCGAATCCCGCTGTGGGTGTCTTGTACAGAAGATTTTCAGGCCTTGGGGATTCTGACGGTGCCTAGTCTATACGTTCTTATACTGCTCACTGAATTTGTTAAACATAAAATTAAGTTTGAAACATATGAAGAACAAAAATTCGTGTACTCACGCGCACCAGAAATATGAGAATCAAGTTTCGCCCGAGGTCTAAAATAGAGAAACAATGTACTAGGAACCAGACTGTTACGTTGTTTAATAAACTTCCTGTTAAGCTGAAGGGTATCGTACCATATAACATATAATATTTTTAAAGATAATTTATTGAGAGGGTGTTTTTACAGTATTGACGAAATATTTGATGAAATTTATAGATAGAGTATAACTGTTGGATATATTTGATGCATTTTATTTTATTTTATTGTTAGCTGTAAGACATTCAAACACAATCATGTATTGTTTAATGAATAAATGATCTCTATGTCTATGAAAACCTGCCTACAGTAGCCACAATTGGCTTTTCATTAACGAAGCATAGATATTCAAATATTTTTTGACAATGCTTAAATGCTAAAACAAGGTTCCTTTTTTTACTTTACTATACTATATACAACACCATCAGTCGCTGCTTTAATTTGATAGTGACACAGCAAAAAATTCTAGGACAGGACATTTTGAAATATTGTCACTATTCAGTATTCAATCAAAGTTCAATTTTAGCGCTCCTTTTATTTTGGTTTGTGTCCTATTAAATTAAAGCAACGCTGTTGCCTCCGACTTTGTCTGCAAAAAAAAAACGTTTACACATTCCAGCGGGAAGTATGCAAAAACAATTCTATTTTAAACTATGTATTTCCATACCAAATTTCATCCTTATCGGTTCTGCGGTTTAAGCGCGAAGAGATAACAGACAGACAAGTAGACTGCGATTTTATACATTATAATACTTACTAGCTTTTGCCCGCGACTTCATCCGCGTGGAATAGTAACTTTGGGAAGTATTTAATGTATTTAGGATACCTATTCTGCCAATAATAGCGCATAGAAACTTCTACGGTTTACTGAAAATAACCATTTCAATACATTGCTATGAATATAATTTTTTTTTTGTTCTTCCATCCATCCATGTTCTTTAGTAAAACATAATTATTTTGCGGGTAGCCACATTTTAGCAAAACGACGTGTATTCTACCCTGCCAACACAAAAGGACTCATTCTTCATAGTGAACTCTTGACACCTTACGTCCTTTATTGTAAGTTAGGAGGGTAGGATTATAATTAAGACGGCATTTTAGCTACACAGAGTTCCGATAAATATACTGGTAGGTTGTAATTTGAAAAGCGCCAGAACAAATGTATTTTAGGGTTCCGTTCCTCAAGAGGAAAAAATTGAACCCTTATAGGATCACTTTGCTGTCCGTCCGTCCGCTTGTCTGTCAAGACCCTTTATCTCGTAAACGCGCGGGCTATAGGTATCTAGTTGAAATTAAATCCTAAACTCAGGTCAATAGTCAATGTAATCAAAAGCTACAGTCACTGATGTATTAAACTGGCTACAGTCATTAAAAAGGTGTTTTCATACAAATCGCCTTAACAGAAAAAGTTATAGCGCACTGCCGGCTGTCCTAGAAACTTGGAATTTGCAAAAAGGTAGCTCTTATAGCACACTAAATAAGAAAAATCTGAAAATCATAATTTTTTTAATGATGACATTGCGTACATTTTTCTTATGAGCTTAATAGGCTCTGCTAACACTGCATCATCCCCTCTGCTAACATCCCCCCCGCAGGTAAAGTTTTCAAATGAGACATTTTTTATAAACATTTTTTTTGTCATTCATCATCATCGATCATCATCACCACAATAACCATCATCATCACCAATCATCATAATCAGCACCACTATCATCGCCATCACCATCAATCAGCTCCACAGTCTCCGCTCCGCTCAGCAGCGTCCGCTACGTTCTGCTCCACTGCCTCCGCTCCGCTACCTCCTCCCCACAGCCTCCGCTCCGCCAGCCTCCGCTCCGCCAGCCTCCGCTCCGCCAGCCTCCGCTCCGCCAGCCTCCGCTCCGCCAGCCTCAGCTCCGCTCTACTTGACTGCCTCCGCTGCAGCCTGCATTGTCTCAGCTCCATCCGTTGCCTCCGCTCCACTCCGTTGCCACGCTGCCTCCGCTCCAATGCCTTCGCTCCGTTGTCTCTACTCCGATCCACTGCCTCCGCTCTAATTCACTGCCTCCGCTGTAGCCCGCATTGTCTCCGCTCCATCCGTTGCCTCCGCTCCACTCCGTTGCCACCCTGCCTCCGCCCCGATCCGATCCGAAGAAATATCTATGTATCTCTTATCACGTGCCCAAATGCCAAGTTTCATAAAGAACCACCGATTTATCTTCGACAATGACGATCTTCCATATAAACTTTCATTTCATCCCCTATTTCACCCCCTCTCAGGATGAATTTTAAAAAACGCGCGAACAAATATCTATTTGTCTCTTATCACGTGCCGAAATAGCAAGTTTAATAAAGATTCATCGATTTATCTTCGATAATGAAGACCTTCCATATAAACTTTCATCCCCTCACAGGTCGAATTTTCAAAAAAGCTCAACTAAATATCGATTTATTTCTTATTAAATGCCTAAATGCCAAGTTTCATGGTTTTATCTTCGACAGCGACGAACTTCCACCATATAAACTTTCATCCCCTATTTCAACCCCTAAAAGCCTCTTTTTCGCGATAAAAGATAGCCTATGTTCTTTCCCAAGGTCTATTCTATCTCTGTACCAAATTTCATCCAAATCGGTTCAGCGGTTTAGGCGTGAAAGTGTAACAGACAGACAGACAAACAGACAGACAGACAGAGTTACTTTCGCATTTATAATATTAGTATGGAAGTATGGATTAAATGCCTAAATGCCAAGTTTCATGGTTTTATCTTCGACAGCGACGAACTTCCACCATATAAACTTTCATCCCCTATTTCAACCCCTAAAAGCCTCTTTTTCGCGGTAAAAGATAGCCTATGTTCTTTCCAAGGTCTATTTCTATCTCTGTACCAAATTTCATCCAAATCGGTTCAGCGGTTTAGGCGTGAAAGCGTAACAGACAGACAGACAGACAGACAGACAGACAGACAGACAGACAGAGTTACTTTCGCATTTATAATATTAGTATGGATTTATAGTAATTTATAGTAATTTATAGTATTTATAGTATTTATAGTATTTATAGTATGGAGTATATGGAAGTATGGATATGGAAGTATGGATATGGAAGTATGGAAGTATGGATAGTATGGAAGTATGGAAGTATGGATTAGTAAAATAATTGTGAAAAGATCTCAAATTGACCCAACATTCCCTTGATGTGACTGTACCTGACATTATTTAGGTGGTCATAGGCACAGCCCATTGCGAAGAAGTAATTAATCACTACCGCAAACCACAAGTAATTCCCATTTTCCTTTACTAAAATTTCCCCGTTTGAAAATCCACTAAAGAGATTTCCAAGGATCACAGGTGAATAAGAAAAGATTAAACTTCCTCTTTTTAATCAAGATGACGGTAGGTACGATTCCATAATATACTTATACCTGCGGTTAGAGTTAGGAAGATTTTTTTTGTCTGACTGATTTATAACATGTGCCATGAAAGTCGTAGGTATTTTTTTTTATTATGGGAGGGAGATACCTAAACGAGCATGCGGTTGCGAATCATCTGATAGAAAATGATCTCCACTTCTCATGAGTTCAACTACTTGGTCTTTCGCCGGCCTTTTAAAAAGTATAAACCCTTTTCTTTTAGAATTTGAATTTGTCGGTCAAGAAAAGTTGATATCATTTGCTTAAATATCTTCAAAACAGCTGAACCTTCCGAAGATAGATACGCTAATATCGCATTCACGCCTCAGTCACGTTTACCTATATTTAGTCTTGTTATGTATGTATGTTGTACATAAAACACAAAAATAATACAAAAGAAAACAACAAAACATAAGAGTACAAAGGCGAACTTACCACATATTCCGTCTATATAATAATTTCAGTCGGACGGTACCAGTATATACAACAACAATTTTTACCAATAAAAATTGATAATGTTCCATTTTAAATCTTTATATTAACGGCTGGCCGGCTTGTGGAGTGGGGTTTAAAAAAACGCATTTCAACGATTCGACTGTGCAAGTGGTGCAGTGATGATTAGTAGCTATCCAATTTTAACCTTTAATTTTAGGTCATTACCTAAAATTAAAAGTTAAAATTGGATTATTTGATGTTGTTTTGTTATTGCATTTTTTTCCTCGTAATTTTTTTTGTTATTAAGTAATCGAAAATGATCAGCAGGGCTACTACGAAACTCGAACCTTGAAGTTCGTATCGTACCGTCCCTCTCGCTCTCGTATTAAATAGTGTAAGTGTCAGAGGGACCGCACGACACGAACTTCGAGTTTCGAGTTTCGTAGTAGCCCTGCAGTGCCGTTCTCTAACGTTCGTGCCGTTGCGGCACTACTAGTAGTTTTTTAAGTTTAGTTTTAAGTTAAAGGGTCATACTGAAAACCAGCGCTGCCGCTTGCTGTAGCAATACGCTGAGTATAGCCCTTTTTACTTCTTTCGGTACAATGTTTATTTTATTTTATTTCTTGGTGCCTAATATATAAGATTGTATAAGATTGTCTGTTTTTTAGCTGTAGTTTTATTTATTTTTGTTGTGCCGAATTTAGGTAAATATATTTTTTTTTCTCTTCTTTCCATATTGACAGAATACTTCGTTTGTTTGCCATAGAATAAAGTTGGCAAGTATTTTGCAATATGGCAATTTACTGAGATGCAGTAGTTTTATAGATATTTTGTTACAAACTGAAGGCTACGGCAGACCACTAGGTAGGTAATACAATAACGTGACGTGACATGAGAAGCCCATTGTTAAAGCCACTGCAAGGCTAATAAAAAGGAATAAATACACGATTACTTATATTACAACTACTGGACTGGGCAGTTATTAAAGATACATGATTGCTCAGACAAAATACTCCTATACCGATGAATAGATTAAATAGGTACTTACTAAAATTTTAACATTTTTTATGAGTTCGTTCTGAACTCTGCACAACATTAACATAATATAACGCACCCGATTACACCGAATTTCTTCAGTCTAATCGTAATCATGACGCCGGTAGCCTCGTACGTAGGATCTTGTCAGATATCACTTCTATGATCTTTGTCGATTGAGGAATTTCATCCTATCGTTCGGGTTCTCGCAAACTTATGGAAGAATACCATTTAGCCTAAAACTGGGTAACTATACGAGTATGATTAACAGAACGTAACAAAATTAAAGAAAAATGCGCGTTTAATTGTCTCATCAATTAAGATTAATTTAACTAGGTTGAAGCAATTATGGACGACCTCTTAAATAAATTCCTCTCTTACTGGTTCATCTCCGTGTTGTGCTCTTGTGAAATACCCAGTCTTTATTGGATTTAATTAAAAGTAGTTTTTGTGAATTACATGCACTGTCATGTCATCTCATAATGCGGTTTCATGATTGAAAATAATAAACAACACTAATAAACCATAAAATGGGTTTAAGAGCTAAGCGATAAGAGCAATATCTTATATTTCTAAAGACACTGTGCCATATGCATTGACTTATGTAGTTAAGTGTAAATGTACCTTCTAGCAGTGGGCACACTGGTCTAAATGTACCTATAACTTAAGTACTAGAGGTATAGATCAGTGGTGGGCAAACTTTATTCATGGGGGGCCAGAAAGTTACAGATATTTTGGAGGAGGGCCAGGATTACACCGTTCTATTTTATAATTTTTTATGTTTTTGCTAAATAATAATGTTATATTATGATCACGGGCCATATAGGTAGGTACTATATATTCACTTCGAAGTAACGTCCGCGGGCCGGAGTTGGCCCGCGGGCCGTACTTTGCCTATCACTGGTATAGATGTAAAGAAGGTTAAAACGAATTGATTCCGTAGTTTTAAACACACTTTTTTGAAATTATTAAAAACGATGTTTTTTTAAGAACCTCTGTACCCATCATTATCATCGAATTTCCAGTCCCATAGGCGGCTGCGATAGCATACCTACTAACCATTAAGTGACCCCCATGCTCGTTTGTCTATTTACTTAGGCTGTAAAAAACGGAGTGTCAAACTGTGTTCTTTCTGCTATTTAGGTACTTACCGATTTTTATTTTAGGGAAACACAATACATTTGACATAGCTTCATTAGAACGTCGTCAGGTCCGAAAATAAATGTTTTCTGTCGATGGTGTACTTACCTACTAGCTTTACCCCACGGCTTCACATTCGTGTGAAAATAATAATATTGACTAGTTCTCTATCCTGAAGGATTCGAGACAATCCTTCTTAGTGCATCTCTATGATTTTATGAAAAAAATCTGTAAAATTTAAAGGCTCTAGCTCCAATGATTTAGGCTGTGCGTTGTCTACGAGTCAATCAGCCGTGCGCAGATGTATAAATAAGACAAATTACCACAAGCAGTGAGAATAATCAGGTTATACCTAAAACTACTTGTTCTAGGCTAGATATAGTAACGCCAAGTTGCCTTGCCATTCACATCCGCGTGCATAGCTCAGGCGTAGACTATCGAGATTACCTCCTAGTCGAAGCGAAGGGATTCGACCGGCGTTGAGTCAGCGACTTGCCCCAAATACCACGGCAACCATCCGCTCGATAACCCTCCCATTGAAAAACCAACCAACCGCCAAGAACTTTAGAACCCACATTGGTTGCGTTGCATTCAACGAAAGAGCCGTTGTTTCATAGTCTCACTGATCTATGTAGCGTTTAATGTCTAGCAGATGCTTTATGCGATGTTACAACAGTTCGAATCGGTTTTGGTTTACAAGAAGCCATCATTTTAATAGGACCGTTGCCCCAAGAGCTTTATGTTAATTGCAAGAAACTAGATACCTTAGTTGGAGTGAGCGCATGAATAGAATTTTAACAAGCTGCACGGTTATCATTTGGACAATTGGAGTCGTGTTGTCATGCGAAAAGGACGCTGGATCGCGATAAAAGCTTAGTTACTGCCAAATGGGGAGTTGGGTAGAGGCAGCGCGGGCGCCGAACAAGGCGCCATCGCACGCACAATGCCCGCCGTTTTCAATGGTTGGTATTCTAAGTATAGCCCCGACCTTCAGGGTTGGCCCCGGGGTCTTCGCATGCCTCAAAGGATCTTCTGAGAATCGTGCCCTACGAAGGTTTTTTTTACGGACGCATAGTTGCGGGTCTTGAAATATTTTGATACTTAACTTTTACCCACGACTTCGTCTGCCAAGATTTCGTTATCCCGTGGGTATTAAGCAATTTTCCGGGATCAAAACTATCATATTGCCCTTCCTTGGGTCTCAAATAAACTACCTGCTTAACTTGAAGCCAATTCAACCAAATCGGTTCAACTATTTAAATGTGAGAAGTAACAGACAGAGTTACTTTTGTATTTACAATATTAGTATGGATTAAAGCTTCTTTTTTTTAAATATTTATTTGAGTAAATAAAAAACAAAAGAAGGACAGAAATACTTATAACTATAAGCCTCTGCCAAACTGCGTAGCATTTAACGCGATGTTAAATTTAGATAATTATTATATGGTAGTTCTAAAGTATCAAGATTTGCAAATTTTTTAATTATTTGAATTTATGCACGCAAGCTAAATTCGTAGTAGATAATTAAAATATGTCATCTAACAACACATATTTCAAGAATGTTTATTATAAAATAGTTATGAACTTTTATTACTTTTTGTTTTATCAGACTATAAATACTGCAGCCATCATTCAAACACTACAGAGATCGGAAGTCTCGAAGAAGCATGGCGAAGAAGTAAAATTTGTTAAATAAAGCACCATGCGTCAATATGGACCAAAAATCAACAGAGCTGAGTTAGGTCACTAAAAAGGTGTGCTCACCTACTTTATTTCGTTCTATGGGCACAAAGCCGAATTCCATTGCATAACTGAGATATACTCGTATATAACTACTATTAAGTATAGTCAGAGTAAATAATCTATGAGTGTTTTTCTTGGAGAATATCGGTAGAACACCTATATATTAGCTTGTACGAAATCTTGGAAAACAATGTTAAGGCTACGAACATATTTTTATTTTACACACCTTGGTACTCGAGTAAATCCGTCTTAATTACCCTCCAGGATTTTGAAAGCGTGATTTATAAGGAGAACTGTAGACAGTTTAGTTTAGTTTATTTAGTTCAGTTTAGTTGTGTTGTTTTACCTAGAGGTAAAACACAATTTCTCATAGATATTTACTCTGAATAAAACTTGAACATCTCAGCTTTGCATTTAAATTGAACTTGGTGCCCATAGAATGAAATGAAGTAGGTACACGTAAAGACCTTAGTATTTAATGACATAAATTCTCAGCTCTGTTGGTTTTTGGTACACTTCCCATGGTCCTTTATACTTTTTACGTGCACAATTTATATTGCAGTTCAGTGTTCCAACCTTTCCAATATTAATTTAGTTTTCTGGCCAAATTGTCAAAGAATAGTTCTATTGATAGTGCTATAATCGCAGAAGACGGCCGGCCGGAACGTCGCCTACCTATTTAGATTACAAACACCAAGCATACTTTTTTTTATCGGTTTATGATATTACTGAAGTACCTATTATAAACATTGTAAACACTTATAGCCTGGCATTTGATCACTAGGACTACACTTAAATTTGCTTAAAGTCTCTGAATAAAACGCCAAGTATCAAGCAAGGTAGTGCGTTGTATAAATTCCTTTCCCTTCTTAGCGCCAGTGAGCCTACCTGTAGTGTAAAAAACATTCTGGCTGCGCCGAGTCGGCACTTTTGAGATAATTTATAAGGCTTCGCCTTTCTTGGAATTTCGAAATCTCGATGAGATGGGTTCGTGCCAGCCGCAGCTTCAAGCTATGGAATGTAACGGATTTTGTTGGGAAAAAAATAGAGCATTATTAAATAGTCTATCGTTGCGTTTGGGATGGTGTGGAAACATCTATCGATTTTAAATTCCATTACGCGAAGCGAATGGCGATTATTCTGTCGGGTTCATTTCGGTTCATGAAATGAGTGTTTGTATCTCGTATCCACTATCTGATTTAATTTGTATATTTAAAAAAAAAAGCTTAAGTTTTATTTATTTTAATTTAATAGTAATTTTAGTCCTATGGATATTTTGTATTTTCTTAATATTTCTAAATATTTATAATAAATTACAAATGTTATAGACAAGCTTAACAGACCCACATTTATTTTGTTTAATTATTTTTCAGTTCTTTTGCTTCTATTCCTACTTGGCATGGGATACTAGTAAAGGAGACTGCGAAACATATTTGGCTCAAATTAGCACAAAGTTGCCTGGAAATACTTAAAATATGCCGAACATCATCCCTTTATTAAAATAATATTTTAAAATAATTACCGCATTTCAAGACTTCACTACCTACACCATTTTATGTTCTCAAACTCACTTGGTCTTATGCCCCGGCATGCAGTCAAGCGGGCGGCGGCCCTGTGGCCTCTCTGGAATGAAGTAAAATAAGTTCGTTCAAGGCGCAGTGCTATAACTACCTACATAGTGTATGTGGCTATATCCCGAGTCCCGACAGCGAGGTGGGAGAGAGGAGTTCTGGGAAAGCAGGCCGCATACCACGCCGCCGTCGCCTTTGGGGTCTCCAAAGATAAGAGACGCCACAGATGCGAAATAGCCGTTCAAGATTTCAGATGCCAGCGACCGGTGGTTTTGGTAGTAAAGTTGTTGTAAGTACTCTGAAGATCTGTACCTACTGCCATGTTACCTTGTAGAAAATGGATCATCATCATCATCATCCCAGCTTATTTACGTCCCACTGCTGGGCACAGGCCTCCTCTCAGAATGAGAGGGCTTGGGCCGTAGTTCCCACGCGGGCCCAGTGCAGATTGGGAACTTCATACATACCATTGAAAATGATATTGATATTGGATAGAAAATGGATACAACAACAAATTGCGCATGATTATCAATGAGTCGTAGTTAGGCTCCTCTAAAACATGATGAATTATTCTTACACAAAATATTATGTTGCATAATATAGTCCATAGAAAAATATTTCTGAATTTTAGATTGGCACGTTGATTCTACATAATTCTTAAAAACTACAAAAACATACTAAAGCGACTGTTTTGTTTCCATTACCGATCGTATTCATTAAACTAGAACGTGAACGCATTAATAAATTTTTTGATACCACGAACTGTGAACTCGGCATAGTTATTGTACTTGTACAACACAGTCGCTTTAGTATGTTTTTGTAGTTTTTAAAAATTATGTAGAAGGAACGTGCCTACAAATAAGTCTACGTTCTGTTTACGAACTAAATCGTAAATGCCGTCCTGTCATCAACACGATATGGGCCATTGATCACGCGTGACCGTGACACCATATTGCCAAAGAATTCACAATTTCTGGAATTGTTGAGATCACCTAGATCTATCAAACAAGCATAAGATGGACAGTGGGTGTGTCTAAGGTATCTATGTGTGTACGTGACATACTCAAGCCTCCTTCAGAATGCTCTCGTTTACGTCTCGGAGACGCTTTTAGTAAAGTATGTACGACCTTTTCTGAGAAAATTTGACGAGGTCGAGTTACCTACCACCGAAATGCAGAAATGCACGATGTCACTTTTGAACCGGGCCATTCCATTCCACGGGATATCAGTGGCAAACGTCATGTATACTTACTGCATTTTCACTCAATAAGTCCAAAGGGTGCATTCATTTTCAGAGGATCGTCGACCCTTTATTTGTCTGCTCTGTGACAGCGTTAAGTCACGAACTATAAAGTGAACGCGAGGCAGACAGCCGCAGCCGGGTTCATTCATTAAAATATGCATTTATTTTGTTACTAACCCGTCCGGCGGCGCTGCGCTGCGTTACAATGCGTGATCATACTCAGACGCTGCTGGCTGGAGATTACAGTCTACTCAACATGGGTAAAAGAAAACGGGCTATAACAAAAGCGAATTACCTCGAAACCCGTAAAGTTGGTAAGTTGCTAGACGTAGGTACAAGTAAAGCAAGTTTAACGAAATACTTACCGATTGTAACTGTGTACCTGGTTTTTTTATCCGCTATATTGGTAGTCGTTAAAGCAAAAATTTGGGGATTAATAAGTGGCATTTCGGAATTTGATATGCGAGTTGTTATGGCTGAAAAACGGTGGATCAAATCTAAGTAGTTGATATAAGGTACCAGAGTAGTTGCTTAAAAAAATCTACATAACGCGTAAACTGCATACTGAAGTAAGTATATCTAGATACATAAATATGTTTGAGACTTTAGCTGGTAGGTAAGTATTCTAGATTCTACAGGATATTTATAGCCTGATTACTAACTTTTTAATTATTATCATTCCTTACATCTAAAATAGGTAACTAAGTATCAATCAAAATAAAATTAGGTAAGTAAGAACATAGTTCAATTTGTAAACACCTACCTATGCTTATCTTAAATATTTCATAATCTCTTACCTACACATCTTTGGCCAAACCCCTTATGGAAAAGTTATGGTAAACAACATGATTACGTACCTACCTAGTATTTTGTAGATATATATATCACTGCGCGCTATTTTCTGTACAAGTGCAATGATACAATTGCACTTCAAAGTCACCTAGGTAGGTACATAAATAAAGTTAGTCATGAAACAATTTCATTTAACGATATGCATTTCTATTATTCAAATTACCTGTGTACCTACTGCGCACTTTTCTATAATGCGATAAATTTACCTACCGGTAAGTTGAGGTGCGAACTGAATCAGAACGCACTCTGGTTAAATTCAGCAGTTATGAAAGTAAATAAATAAATTAGAATCTTAACTTCACATGTTTTATTCATCGTCTTCATCAACATATCAGCCGTAGGACGGCCACTGGTGGACATAAGCCTCCCCCGTTTTATTTTTAAGCTATTAGCCTGCTGCAATTTTCAAACTATGAGATTAAGGGCTAGCACAAACATGCAGCTTTGCATCGACTTAAGGGGATCCCATGCCCCAATGACCTTCGATCTGAATTCCTTAGTTTTCTAATGTTTTTTGTAGCTTACTTATTAAATTAACAACAACGGCTTTAAGCAATATAGTATCCCATATTTACTTCATAGTTCATTGTCTTTGAGATATTTGGCATCAAAGTTGAACAATTTTAGGCCAAAAAACTGGTTTTCTGGCAATAACTTTTGTGTTAATTAGTTTCAAATGAAAACGCTCGACCAGTTTTTAGAGACATCAAAGGCGAACCCAAATATATAGATATATAAATTTTTTGTTTGTGGCTGTTGACACGGTACCTGATTACCTTGCTCTTAGACGTAGATTTTACTTTTTGCACTAGAGCATAAAAAGTAATTTTATGTCGCCTAGATCCAGCATAAATACCAACTTTATGAGCATGAGAAGTGAAAAATATTTTTTTGCCAATATATATTGATAAATATTTGTTTTCACATTTTCATGTTTCAGACATGGTCAATACTTCTATACTGCAAATGGCGCTTGCCCACCTATTTCTCTTTTAAGTTAGTCGTACCTACTACTTACGGGACACACTATAAGTGTATTTTACAAATTGGTTCTACTCTTGTTCTACATATACTCGTTGAACCTATTTCTGAAATGTTTTTTTTTACTAAGGGAAAGCTGTACACTTATGCCAGATTACTTTTAATCCCGGAAACATGCACCTAAAGTCGCCACGGATGCAACGAAGTTGTGGCCAACAAATGTTGTATGTGTGTGTAATGCTATATTTATGTAGGTAAGTATACTTTAAAAAACATTTATTTTATTATTAACCTATATTTCTCTGGATCAGTTAGAGAAACTATTGTTAGGTACAAGAGGCATTTCTTGTTAGTCCTTTATGTTGGCAAAACCTCTGCATTCAGAGCGGTAAGAGGAAAACTGGCGGCGTCAGCACATTTGGCAACTTGCTTCTCCCAGTTGCCGCACAAAGGGACAAAGCAATTCCCCGTAACTCGTGCTAACCGCTTACAAGCCTGCCCAAATTGAATCCAGGGTTATTTTTTGCAGGTTCGAGGGTGGGGGAGGCGACAGCTGCAAAGCACGTGGAAGCGGCAGCTGTCGCAGCACGGGCAAGCTGCGCCCGCGCACCTGCCGCGCGCCAAACTTTCAATCAGGGTTCTGCATCACAGGTGGTACAAAATTAGAGTAAGTACCTGATTGCGGCGACTTTGCTACAGCGGGGCTAGGGGCGTCTGAAAAACCTAGCTATTGGAAGACTCGAGGGGTGGGGGGCCTTCCCGAGCCGCAACGCGATCGCGAAGCGGACACAGGAGTCATAATTTAGTGGACACAAGAGATCAAAATTTGTGGTAGGTACTTAACAATCGCGAAGTCACATCCACTTTTATTTGTCCGTTGTTTGTTGTAATAATATGTAGGTATAATTGTTACATAGGCGCCAAATATTTGATTCCATAAACAATTAGTCGAAAACAAATTTGATAAGGCACCGCGTACCTTCGAACCTATTGTTAAACGGAACCCTCAAACCGGCAACATGGAACTTGGGTATTTTTTGATCCACATCAAACAGCTGATGTTTGACATCTGCTCTGTCTGAGTTACGTTATTATAGTTATACCTACCCAAACAACAGGAATTGACAATTTAGGTAAATCATAAGGAATATACAGCAATGAAAAATGAAATGACGCACTAAAAAACCATCATACTGGATAACAACAGGCACAGGTCAAAGTAAGTAGACCACGTGATTAAACTGTGACACAAGTAAAGTATATAATATGCGACACGGGTTTTTCATTTGAGGAAATTACCTAGGTAGGTATACAGTGATCTACGTTAAGGTACTTAATAAGAATCGCCGCAATTATTTAACTGTTGTTAATTTTAATTTTAAGGCGATTAAGGTTCATAAATTACCTAGGTATTTACTAATTATGTACCTACTTAAGTATAAAACATATTCATAACTCTTACCTTGATGTTATAGCGTACCTACCTCTACGCAACCATTGAACTTGGGTGGTCAATTGGTCATATCATTTGGTCACAACAAATCGAAAACATATTTACTTTATTTATCTATGTCCAATAGTTCTTAGGGGGCTGCAAGACTAAACACCTTTTAGAAATGCTACATTTTTTAAGCTGTCAATGATATTATAAATAAACGTGCTTGTAGGTATGTACCTATTTACAAATAACAAGTCGGCAGTTTTGCCGCGTAAAATTCACATTGTGGGATGTAGTGTAGATAGATAAAAAACTTTATTCACAAACATGCCATGACAATTCTACATAAACAAAAGATTCAAATTGTTACATATTTAAATTAAGTTGTCACGGCACAGCCGCGAAAAGGCGCCGACTCAGCATGTGCTGCGACATTGCTGTCACAGCGCTGATATTCTGCCGGAACCAGTAGGGGTTGATGCACTCAGTCACATACAATTTTTACTCAAAGTTACTATAATGTATAATGACACAAAAATATTCAGTCGTTACACAATTTTAACGCGCATTTATCAATAAACTTCGAAGAGCAAAGTAGTGCCCTGATCAAGCGACCAGTGTAGGTACCACAATGTGAATTTTTCGCGGCAAACTGCATTAAATCTGCAAGGATCTTAATTGGTCATGTCACCTTGCCCTGAGTGACGTCATTAATCCTTGCGAAATACGTGGGTACATGTGCATAAATGGTCATGTGCATCACGTCACACCCACAACCTAGTGTCCAGCGCATGATACATTTACGTAATAATTTTATCTACTTATCTCAAACACCGCAGGCGCTCGCGCAGCCAATAGAATCAGTTTAGTCGGCGCCGGCATCTATTCCAACTGCGCAGACTCGCTGCACAGGTAAATAGCTTTATTTTAAAAATGATGATACCTACATTTAAACGATTGTCGAATGCAACTTGGAACGAAGTCTCAGTGGCTCTCACAGATTGCTAAGTAGCGGTGGCTCTCGTATTGAGGCATTTTTTTTATTTAGTTTTTTTCGACCGCCTTGCAAAACAAACTGCTTTCAGCGTGACTTGGCTGAAAACAAATTAAGTAGTTACCTACCTAAGTAAGAAAAAATAAAATAAAAAAAACTTTGACAGTTCTACTGTCTACATTTGTCACACAAGTGAGGGTTTTGCGACATAATTTTGTTACTTACATTTTCGATGTTTTTTACTAAAACATGACACCTGTCTTTGTGCTTTAATTTTCAGAGCAACATCCATCCATCACAATGAGTAGGCATAAAGTTTAACTGAACTAAAACTATAAGCCACCGATTTCAAACTGACGACTAAAATTGCTATGGCAGCCAATGGGCCGAAGGAAGATGTAGGGGGTGCATCTTCTTCCGGCGCTCCTATCAGCAAAGAATTGAATGAATCAACGTCAAAAACCGGTAAGTTTATTTCAAAAATGATCCCTACCTCATCGACTATTATCGGTGGCTATGCAATGCCAATAGATAGATAATGCCTTATCCAAGCCTATAGGTATCTGGGTGACGTAGAAAACAACAGATAATCAATTTATGATAACATTTTGCCAAATTGCTAAAGAAAAAATGGGGGGAAATTACAGGCAATGTTGAATTTTTTCCTCTCTGTTGGATGAAGTCTGAAGTTGCAGCGAGTCAATCCATAATGACCTACATGTATTTGTGCAGCTACAACGGTTTTTCTTATTTTTTCCCAAATTATAGTAGGTCCACACAGCAGTGTAAGGCCATTTTCAGTCCAATTTTGAGCTTTGTCTCAGTATTCAGTATTCATTTATTTGGCAAAAACATAAGACTTATAAATACTAGTACTTACAGAAATTATGCACCCTGGTAGGGTATAGCCACAATTGTTATGTATGAAATTATAATCTAATTCTATTACACAACTAAAAGTTAGATTCCTACATACCTGCCTAAAAACTACTAAAAAATACTAAACTTAAAAAAATATATTTCTATTATTGAAATTGCACAAAGTTAAATTATGTAAGTATTAGGTATGGCACGATAATAATTTGTTTCTACCTAAATGTGTATTAATTTAATATAATATCACAACAAATTTATTTCTAAACAAACAAATAAAATATCTATATTTTTATTCATTTAAAAAGTCCGTGTCTCATGTTATTCATGAGGCTGCCCTGCCCCTTTAAAGCTTCTGCGTCTCGTTCAGTGTGATATTTTTAATTTGAAGTAAGTAGGTACCTATTTAGCGGAATTTTATCCGTTTTGATTTAATCTGTCTTTGTCTCATGATTGCCACCACAATATTGAATAGAAATTAAATAAGGGTGCCATTTTCTACGTAACTCCTATTTTTTATTGTTAAATAGGTACTTGAAGGAATATGGTAACATACTGAACTATGGATAGGTATTATCACGGTATTATCCGTGATGGCAACAATTTTATATGAAAACTAGCTGTTGCACGCGACTCCGTCCGCGAGTCCGCGTAGACTTTAGACTAGAGGAATGAAAAATAGTTTACGTCCTAACTATTCTCAGACCTACCGAATACACTTACACAAAAAATGTTATAAAGATCGGTAAAGCCGTTTCGGAGGACTTTGGTTACAAACACCGTCACGAGAATTTTATTTTATATATAAAAATACGTAATTGTGTGTATTATTTTGAGATTTTCTTGCCTTTACTAAACTAAGCCCTACCTCATTTATTATTTTTTTATTTAAAGGAAAACAAAAATTCAACTATTCGTATCAGCTCCGTCTAACGTACTACAATAGACCTTTTTTTAGTCCAAAAAATTACCAAAAAAACCGGCCAAGTGTGAGTCGGACTCGCGCACCGAGTGTTCCGTACAGATATTTTTATTATATGATGCAACTAAAAAATTATGCTTTTCGCAATTTTTAGAGTTCCGTAGCCAAAATGGCAAAAACGGAACCCTTATAGTTTCGCCATGTCTGTCTCTCTGTCTGTCCGTCCGCGGCTTTGCTCAGGGACAGGCACGAATATTATATGTAAACTATGCCGACAAAATGGTACTTACAATAAAAAAATAAAAAAACATTTTTTTTTGGGTAGGTACCTCCCATAGACGGTAAAGTGGGGGTGATTTTTTTTTCCCATCCAATCTTGTAGTGTGGGGTATTGTTGGATAGGCCTTTTAAAACCTTTGCTAAAACGATTTTTCGATTCAGTGATTTGTTTGCAAAATATTCAACATTAAAGTGCAAATTTTCATTAAAATCGAGCACTAATACCTAAACCGGTGGGAGGAAAAATTAAAAAAAAAACAGGATGGTAGTAAGTATATGAAACTTACAAGGAAAACTATAATGGTTAAGTTTTCTTTAGAATTAGGTATTAGTAGGTAGTTTAGGAGTAAATAGCAGCCTAAGGTATAAAATGTACCTAAACTTGGAATATTCCGTACAAAATCCTTAGAAAAATATTACCTACTTAATTTTTTCGTAATGGCTACGGAACGGAACCATATTTCGGGCGTGTCCGACACGCTCTTGGCCGGTTTTTCCTTTATATGTGCTATAAGACGTTGCTTCGTACCAAATTTCAAGATTCTGAATTTACGGGAAGTACTTACCTACCATGTGGTTTGGATTCCCTTGCGAGTGTCGAAAATTTTCGGCATTTTGATTGCGTTGGCTTAAAACTTTGGATTTTTTAACAGCTCCAAGGGACAGTAGACCTGAGTATTTGATATGAATTTCAGCTTGATACCTCCACGCGTTCCTGAGAAAAAGGTTCTTGACAGACAGACGGACAACAAAGTGATCCTATAAGGGTTCCGTTTTTTCCTTTTGAGGTACGGAATCCTAAAAATACTAAAAGTGCCACCTTAGCACGTTACAATTTCACTAGCATAACATGCAGTGCTGAGCTGAGCGCAGTGTTGCCAACAACTCGGAACCTGATATCGCTATTTTTCACAGCATGAGTAGCCTAAAGTAGCCAAATTTGAACTGAGTGCTTAAAAAAGTAGCCTAGGTGTTACTCCAGATCAGGTGTCAAATTTCATAACTGTAAGGGACTGTAAAATTAGTAAGATATGCAAAATATTAGTACGGAACCCTACACTGCGCTTGGTTAGTTTTATTGTTAATTTTTGCATGTTATTTTTAATTATTTATTAACTCATCCACTCTTTTCCCTTTGATCCCACTTAAACTCTATATTTTGCGTGGAAGGTATTTTTTTTTCTTGTGCTTATGTTAATTTGTGTTGTGATTCTTTCGTTCAACTACTATAAGGACCTTGTCCTTCAAGTAGTCTAAAAGGCGACCAGTCGCCATTTAGAATTTTACGTCGCCGATTTCCACCCCGAGTAGCCTAACTGGCGACAAATCGCCTACGTTGGCAACACTTCTGAGCCGCGAGTTTAGCGAATGTGCTAAGCTGGCCGGCCTGGCTGCGAGCTGCGACTGCCGAGCGCCGACTGCGATAGCATTATAGCGATATCGAGTACATACCAACCAACCCAACCCGAACCGAACCGACCGACCGTAGCGCGCAGCGCAGTCAGTCAGTTGCGATGTGTTTCGCTCTCATGTAGGAAGTGTCGTGTTGTTTACAATATTTATACGTCAAGCGTGAGTGTGGATTGGAAAAAGCAAATTATTGCTGGTGTTTATGATAATAGATGTGGTGCAGTGAATTACTCTCTTAATTGGAATTGTATAATGGAGCCAGTAAGAGGTGAATAAACGGTTTTTTAATATATAACCTTACCATATGTGTAGAACGAGGACACCTTCCTATATTTCTTACGTTTTACTAGGTTGATTTTGTATAGATTTTAAAGAAGCTACGTACGTAATCTGAAGCATATAGATTTCTTGTTTATTGATCTTTATTTTGTCGTGTAATTTAGTAGTTTCAATTGGTCTTTATTACCGAAAGTCCATTTGTAGGTATACCCACCCCAAATATTTTAGGCGATTATAGCTCTGCCCGCATCCCTGTTATTTTTAAATTCTGATTACCTATATTGGGGTTTCTACTTGCTTTGCCAGCACTGCACGCAAAGTGAAATTCTTGAAATAAACAACCACAGAGTTCCACTCTCTCTTCATTGGAAATCTATACTTACGTTACGTGGCAGAACGCGTTAGCAGCTGTTTATGTGTTAGTTTTTTATGAATTTCCAATCATTTCATGCAAGTCACCTTATTGATCATGAGATCTTGTTAAATGGCTACCCTCCACGTTATTTTTTTAAAATTTGCTAGCGAAAATTATTTTTTGATTTGATAACGAAAACTAGTCTTGAAATGAAATAAGAAATTTAATATGTCAAGTCAACATAAACAAAATAATGAACTTAGGTTAGGTTGTGTTACTTCACATTAAGATCAATATTAGGTATTTGATCCCGGTGTCTAGGTGGTGAAATGTCATTTATTGTTATGACAAAAAAAAAATTGGTAGCATTCCTAGAATAAGAACATATCACAAACCAACATCCACTTCAAGGTAAATTTACCTACCCGTTTAGGCTTCCTTTACCATTTATCATAATTCATGGAATAATACTGCATATAGCAGTCCTTTAGTAAGAATACCAAGAAATTTCATAGATACATCCATTATCTTTCATTTTATCAAACAGTTATCAACACTTTTAGATAAGTTATGCTTTATCAATACTTAAGTGGTTTTTACTGACATGAAGCACATTTTGTAGGCCTTTCATACTAGCTTATACACAATTTAACAATGTGAAACAGGAAAACATGGATGTTTCATTGCTCATGGTTTTTATGATGCTAAAAGAACAATTGACTAGCAGTCTATGTTTGTGGCCTTGGGTGAGTGCCATACCCAGAGGGGCCTCTTGGTATTAGATTGCATGACCTCACAAATTTGGCAAGTACTTATCATCTACTAGCAAACTAGTTGGGCTTACAAAAAGTTTTATGTGGTATTGTTATTTGTTAAAACTAACTTTAGAAGCTAAATGAGTTTATCTCCTTGTTTGCTACAGGAATATTAATAAGAATATTATGGTATTTCCCTCTGCCCATGGCAACCATTTTATCGGCTCTGTGAGCAGGAAAATGTAAAACATGCAATGTCTATGTTTATATTTAACACAGTGTATGCTTGATATACTTAGTAATTATTTTGTAATATTAGTCTTGACTTAATGCAACAGCTAGCGCCATCTGTTGATGGTTTATAACACTGTTGCTTTAAGTAAAAAACTACCTTTTAGTTGGGTTAGCAGGAAAATGTGTACACCAATAATTCCTATGCTTATCCCAAGGCGTTGTCTTGTTACCCGGACATAGGACATGTCAGGTTCCAAGAAATAGGTATACCTAGATCCTCACTATATTCACTTCTAAATTAAATGATTTAATTTGTTTGATTAGGTACCTAT
The DNA here is from genome assembly GCF_025370935.1 of Choristoneura fumiferana. Taxonomy (NCBI): domain Eukaryota; kingdom Metazoa; phylum Arthropoda; class Insecta; order Lepidoptera; family Tortricidae; genus Choristoneura; species Choristoneura fumiferana. The sequence goes on along the minus strand of NC_133487.1, from coordinate 10,335,876 downwards.
GTAGGTAATTTACGTTCATTGTAATTAAAAAGGGTGGGGTTTTTTAGTTACGCGACTTATGTAAGTCCCTTCATAAGGTTGCCCCAATATGGTACAGACTAAAGACCCGTCCGTAACAATGACGTCAGTTATACCATACCAACTAGTACAAAGAACATGTAAACAAAAAACAGAGCGGCGCCACTGTCTACGCAAAAAACTGAAATTAATTGCGAAATGTTTACCTCCATTTTGTTTCGTAGGTGGTGCCTAACTATAGCTACTATTTTACTACATGCCAATTACATCTTTTTATAATACTCGAAGTCGTAAGAGATTAATCGTCCAGAAACTAGGGGTCACAGCGGAGGCGAGCGCATCTGAGAAACAAGACGTGGGTAGCGCCAGCGCCGCATTCCACTTTAAGTACCCGCACCGCACACTGGGCCGTCACGGACTGGGTGACGGACAAACAAATTTATTATTCGTATTCACAACGATAAACAAATCCACTGGCATTGTGGTTTTGATCCACCAATTTGTGGACATTTATTTGTGAATCATTATCGTTTCAGTAATTAACTAAATATATTTGATTGCTTTAGTGTTTTTGGTAATGTATTTATTATTTAACATCTGTAGAAATAATTTCGTATACTATGTAAACTCTTTATTGTACAAAAAAACAGAAACAAAACACAATAGTTATTTAATATTTATCGTAATTATAAATGTTTACTTGTTACTTTTCTCAGTTTAATTGGATATATTTACAATTGACGGACGAGATCTTTTTTTAATCGCTTGTTGGGCTGCGCCGCCTTTTTTGTCGGTGTGTGAGCTGCCTTTGGTAAATTCTGATCGTGGAATGTAGTCAGCCCGCGGCTGTAACAGAGTACTTACAATATACGAGCGGAGTTGTCTTGTCGGCGCTGGCGGCTTTCATTATAGCGGCCTCTTCAGAATCGCAAGATTGTACAAGGCAACCAAGAATCCATTTAAGTTCCTCCATAAAAATATACATATGTATGTACATACATGCTCCGCATGTTTTTCTTTGCTAGACTTCCCAACTTACTGCTTAAAAACCAAATACCCTTTGTGTATGGCTCTTTTAGGTAGCTGGCTTTCGGTAAAGATATAGGTAGGTTTTGTTGGTTTAATTCAGTTTGTTTTATTACTTATACAACAGCCCTCCCGGTATAACCGAGTATGCACCATCTGGCGGATGTTCACTTTAGCTGACACCATTTCCGCTTCTATCCTTTAATTTATTTTTCTATCGTTTATGATGCAAGAGTGAGAAGTCTGGTAACTCCATTCATGCTTTTCTCATTTGTTTACAATTTGACGTTTGAATCTGAAATAACTTCGTAGTTGGTTTAAAAAGTACTTCCATACATAAATATTTGGTTGTTTATTATAAACATCATAACAGAACAGTGTAAGCACATACTAAAGTAACAGTTCTATATAATACCTAGACTAAGTGCGTAGGCGCTACAGGCAAGGGAATGGAATTCGAAAGCCGAGCGACCACCCATAGTCATGAGAACATGGCCCCGTGCCGTTCCCCACGCTGCTTACTCTCAGGGCGCCGCCTCTCGCCGCTCTCTTAAAGCCACAATGCTAAATTTCATTTGCTCTCCGAGAAGCATATTGGTCCTTAGGTACTACAGTCCCTTTTAAGCTTTGTACAAATAATTGCACTGTGGCGCTGTTTGCATTAAATAGATTTCAATAATGCTGCAAAATTTATTGTTAAAACATATATTATGTAAATATGAAAATGATACATAATCATGAAAGACAATAACGCCGGTAATAACTCTACAGTTAACTACGTAAAGACATTTAAGAGTTCAAAAGCCCAAAATTTACTATGCACGCGAGTATTTAATACTGTCCGCATTCCTGCCACTTTTTTTATTCAGCATTAGAGCCGCTCAGCAGTACTGCCACATTCCATAGGCCCTTTTTTACGCGGTTTCCGCTGGGAACGGCAACGTCGCGTCTCAAATATATGAATGAAAATCCGGTCGACTGTGTACGGTCTGGCAACGTTGCCTCAGACGCTCGCCTGATTGAGAACTTTACAACTCTCCCACAGCGTCCCTTCACGCTCACACTTGTCGTATAGTCGCTATGGACGTAGTTACTCCACAGTGTACAAATACACAGCATTTTATTTATCAAGACAGTCATTGTCTCCGTTGACGGCTTTCGCTGATTTCACTCGATGACTGGTTTGGAGGAATGTTGAGGTAATTAAATTAGGGACTACTCTCTTCCGAAATATTTATGCGTAGGAGTAGTTAAAAGCAGCTAATTAATATGCGCCTATGTCCAACAGAACGTTGAAAATTGTAATAATAAAGACTTATAATTATAGGACCGCACAGCTGTGCAGTGCACCCCACGTAGGCGAATACGAATGAACCCTCTTTAAATTTGTACGCTTGCGCAGAGGGGCAGTCATTGCCAGTGCTATATCGCCCCACTAGGCGACAAAAGCGAGTAGCCAACGATGCTCGAATCAAGTCGTACGCCATTTTTGTATTTTGAAATCCTAAAAGTTAATTTCTTTCAACTTGTGAAACTATCGTCTGTTGCAATGTGCTATTGGAGTGTCACGTGATTGTCAAATTAAAAGTGTATAATTTCGTCAAAATGCCCATTTTAGTTGATTCCCAACATAGAAATGGTAAATATCGATTGATGTTTTGCGGCCATTGTTTTGTTGCGTACTATGTTGTATTTAAGTTGTAGATCACATAGTTCGGTTTTTTTATTACGTGCATGTACCCACATTATTTCTTAATCAACATAAAGTATTCTACACACTTGATTATATAGGAACCTAAACGTAGACTAGACTACATTCAAGTTGCGACGACGCAGCAATCGGTTGTAATAAATAAAATCAATAGGTACTTTGTAAAGAATGACAAATGTAAACAATGGTTTTTTTAAGTACATATTTTGTTCGAAGGCAATTAAAATTAAGGTTTCAACTGTTACCCACATAACTAGCAATTATTAAAATAATTCCCACGTACTCATAATATTCCTGTTGATAACTTTATCGATCGTTCGTCGTTGGATACAGTATACGCTTGTGTTTTGTTTTTGTCCAAATTTCTGCACAATCAAACCACTGTGCAATATTGTACGGAGTTTATTTCGTTAATGTTGAACAGAGATAAGATAAAACTAGTTATTAAAAAAATTCAAAAACATGTCTGTGTAGTAAAAAAAAAAATGTTAGTAGTGTAAGTCGTAGGTACCATCAGCCAAATAAGTGGTCTATCAATTTTTAAACAAATTCCTATCAAATGAATATGTCGCTAAAGTCGAACTTTCAAGTTGAGAGACACGTTTATTGGCATTATTGTTTTATGACATGCAAAAGATCATCAACTTAGGGTGGTACACCACATATTTGGCTGATGGTACCTATTGTACGCAAGTGCAAGAGTTCGAAAGTATTTTTTTAAGTTAGGGTTAAAGAAAAATTGATTGCGTCCGTTGGGTGCATGCGCACTGAGTGCACTTAGCGGGCTAGGGAGGCAAGGGGAGGCTGCGGCATTGGAATGTCGATGGCGCAGCCAGCCGCCGCCGCACCGAACGACGCGAACTTGTTATGTGAAAACTGTTTCTGAGCTCGCAGCCATTTTATATTTCACACGATTTTGGGTCTATAAGTACGTGCTAATTTAAGGAGTTAGTAATTATGGACGTTTTTACTATAACATTGAAGTGCTGTCAAATAGGTGTGTTGCTGTGTTATTCCCACCCAACATTAACAACAATCAACATTTTTTGTGTCAATTGATAATTTTTTCTATGATTCACCAAAAACTTTGCCTGTGTTAATCGATTTCTTTCTTTCTTTTCAGTACCTACGGTATCGCCAATCGATTTGTTCAAGAACGCCCCAAAGAAGGCAAATACACTCCCGCTGGTGAGCCTGCCGGTGTTCGAACCTGGCGCGGGCTCACCAGCCTCCTCGCCCGGCACGCCGCCCGCAACGCTCTCCGCCGACAAACCCGATAACCACGGACTAAGCCCCGACATGTGTCGCGAAGATATCCGGCTCAAAACCTTCGACAAGTGGCCTCTCACCTTCCTAAGCCCCCAAACCTTAGCACGTAATGGATTCTACTACCTCGGCCGTGGCGACGAAGTGCGATGCGCTTTTTGCAAAGTCGAAATCATGCGGTGGGAAGAGGGCGACGACCCCGCCAAGGACCACCAGCGCTGGGCTCCTCAGTGCCCTTTTTTGAGAAAGCACGGCGTTACTGGAAACGTTCCTATCGATCCTGCCGAGGCCGTCGGACACGACGAGTGCGGCGTGCGCGCGCCTCCTACCGGCGCCAGCGTCTATATGCCCGGCCCTGTTCATCCCAAATACGCGTCAGAGTCTGCTCGCCTTCGCACCTTCAAAGACTGGCCCAAAAGCATGAGACAGAAGCCCGAGGAACTAGCGGAAGCCGGATTCTACTACACCGGTCACAGCGACAAGACGAAATGCTTCTACTGCGACGGTGGTTTGAAAGATTGGGAGAGTCACGACATACCATGGGAACAGCACGCTCGGTGGTTCGACCGATGTGCGTACGTGCAGCTCGTCAAAGGCAGAGATTATGTTCAGAAAGTGATATCGGAGGCTTGTGTGGTGCCCGAAGAGAAAGAGGCCACGAGCGCGCCCAAGCCCGAACCCGCGACCACGGCATCCTCCACCAACGACGACTCGGACACTTTGGAAGACTCAAAATTGTGCAAAATATGTTACGCCGAGGAGCGGAATGTGGTGTTCGTGCCTTGCGGGCACGTAGTGGCGTGCGCGAAGTGCGCGATGTCGACCAACAAGTGCCCCATGTGCCGGCGGACTTTCACGAGCGCGGTGCGGCTGTACTACTCGTGAGAGCCGGCGCGACTTTTGGTCCACTAGGATCCAGGATCACCCGGGCTGCGTAGACAGGTACCGACGGGGTCAATTCGGGTGATCCCAGTGAACCAAAGGGGCCCGAGCCGCGGGGTGCTGGAACCACACGCGGAAACTCCGCTTCCGAATATACTAAGCCCAGCGGCCGGCTTGGACCCGTTTGGTCCACTAAGATTCCGGATCACCCGGGCTGAGGTGGGAAGCAGGGGGTTATCCATGTGAACCACGCGCCAAGACTACGCTTCCAAGCATTCTAAAAACTACGCTTAAGCTGTGATTTAGCATTATGCCATTGACAGCGGCGCTTCCGGGCGCCGGGGCCCACAGCCCGGCTGATTTACCGCCGCGGAACAGTGTATATGATGAACGATTTTAAATTATTTATCTTTAAAATTAAAAATGACATATAAATGTAAATATTGTAGCTTATCATTTTGTCCCACCGTTCAAAGTAAAATTGATTTGTAATTTGAGCTCTGCTATGAATGAAGCTAACGGTAATCGAAATATTGACCAAAAGACTGTCAATTATATATGTTCGTGTCGACATGTCATACGCTGGTACTACGCTGAGCGATATACGCACTTCGATATTTAAATAAGGCGACAGAGATTCAATGACCGAAATTCGAATACGAAAAACGGAAGTATAGTGCCAGACGTTACTTCTACCTATAACACTTCAAATTATGTAAGGTTGCATTTTAAACTTGGAGAAGTACCTAGTAACTATTAGAAGTGCTATAGATTAAAGATATATTTTGATATTCAACTAGCTTCATTTATGCATGAAAGTGATTGTTTTTAAAAAGTGATAAAATTCAGTTTGATAGATGATTTTCTGTAAATCTGTTATGAAGACATGGTGATTGATAATAAAATATCTTGTTCCATTGTCTAGTAGAAACATGACATAACATTAATTTTCATTTTAAACACCTAAGTTAAATCTGTTATTGTTTCTGTAAATAGGTTTCTATTTTGACAATAATTCACTTTATTTATGTCAAAACAGAGTATTAGGTAGGCATAATGATAAGCAGATAACGAATTTGTGTTGTAGAGTTCTGTCAAATAAATAATGTGACATTTTTGTTATTTTAGAAATACAAATCAGTTTGATATGAAGTTCTTAATTGCACCAAATTAACAATAGAAACTGTATTGATATTTGAGTACATAGCATTAGTTAACCATCAAATATACCTGTTTTTTTTTCAATAATGCAGCAAATGTTTAGAATGCAGTTTCTCGTTAGTCACTATGTGCATTATTGTGCATCTATTTTGTACCACTTTAGTTCGAAAGGGACGCATAAAGCGCCAAAGAGTCAAGACACTGTTGCTAATCGAAGCAGTTCATATCATCATAATTTTTTAATTGCAATACACACATCTCATTAACATACTGATTATTAATTTTAGAAAAAAGTGCACATATAGAACATTAAATTATTAAAGAAATTGACCATTTAGACAAAATAAGGTCAACTTCAAATTTGTTTTTATAATGAATAATTAATGTTAAAAATAAAAATAAAACATTTGTTAAATAAACATCGTTGTTTGACTTAAACCCTTCTTCACTGATCAAGGCAGGAAAACGAGAAAATACTAGCAGATCATTTATTACACAACATTGGAATTATTTATCACATCCAATCATAAGTGACTGGAGATACTTATTGTCTTGCTGCAATAAGTTTTTCTTTAAAACTTTAATTTCTTTGAACAATTCTTCATCTGAGGTATGAGATGCTTCAATGTTCTTGCACTTGCGCAGAAATTCCAAGATCAGCTCTTGACCGGCTGATGACTCCTGATCATTGCTATTATCAGTCTCAAACAAGTTTGTCTCCAGTTGCGCTTGTTTTGCTTCAGCATACTGAAAATAAAAGTAAAATTTTGAGAAAATGGTAACATTAAGAAGAGTAGAAAAGGCTGGATTCCTAAAAATATATAACGTCGGATGACAAGCAAAAGTCACTAATTACCACCTAGTCAAAAGGGATAATCAAACTTATGCTTATTAGCATCGTAATATATTCCACTATTTTTTTTTGCAGTTAGTGACTTTGCTTGTCACCCGACGTAATTAGTCCGTCAGTTACATTTTCAAAAAAATCGGACACGTATATTTTAGGGATGGGCCGCAATTCGCTTTACGTTTGGTTTAACCAAGTTTCGGCAGCTTGAACTGAACTTCGACATTCGACCGAAATTCGGTTTAAATGCCGAACATTCGGCAATAGAAAAAAATAACCTACTAGTACTATTTCAATATTTCACAACTTCAATATTTCATGTCATGTTTGAGAAAAAAGTATTTTTTAAATTTAGGGGTTGATTTAGCCCCTCTACTCACCAGCCAGGTCTACAGTTCTGTGTTGGGAAATAATTGGAGAGGCAAGTTTTCAGTATGTGGCAAGTTTTCAGCTTGCCTCAAGTATCTACCCAAAAATTGGTGCCAGCTCTACTACTATACCTAATCCCCGACGCAAAAAGAAAGTTATATTATAAGTCTGACGCCAATGCCTTTCTGTCTCTGTGGCATTGTAGCTCTCAAACGGATGGACCGATTTCGATGCAGTTTTTTTAACGTGAAAGCGAGTTTCCTTGCTATAAGTATATTTGATAAAAATCGGTTCAACTGCTTCTGAGATATTAAACTTGGAAAAAAAAATAATGTCTGATGTTTTCAACTTTTTCAAGTTATATGTACAAGTGCAAAAATAAGTATCTATTCAAACCAGTCAAAAATATGATACTACATCCTTATTGCATCGGAATACTATATATACTTATTTTATAGGTATACTTATTTTTGAAACTTTGAATAAGTTCATAATTTTACACTTGACTATACTTACGGCAAAAACAAATACATAGTTCTGAATATATTTTGTAACTATGAACAATGGAACACCGTCACCGGCTATCACACCTTATCAAGCAATTAGATTAGGTGACGCGGGCATGACTAATGTTATCGACTACATATCGCAACACCGATCGTATTCTAATGAGCTACGGGATATGGCGCGTAACCAATTTTTTTTATGCACTGCCAACAAAGAAGGTAATGATTTTGTTAATTTATGCAGTGGCGGACTAAGGTCGTTCAGGGCCCAGGGCGGCAAAGCTGAATGAGCCCCCCACCCCCAGACTTAAGCTGCATTCACATTTTCTGTCGTGTTGTATTATGATGCTCTCTCTCTCTTTCTCTCTTTCTTTAAGAGTTTTCAAAAAAACGTGTACCTTTTCTTTTTAAATGTATTTAATTTTTTCATACAAATTTTAAGAGTCAGTTTTGTGACGCCCATACCGAGTGTATCATAAAACTGATATTTTTGATTGGGACATTTTTTAAAACCATCGGAATCGATTGTGCTTTTGATTCTGAGTAGGAAAAACCATATTTTTACCAAAATTGAAAAAAAAGGAAAGGGTACACTTTTTTGTGAAAATGCCCAACTACACCTACATATATTCTGGCATTATAACAATAAGATGATGGTCCAGAGAGGTTTAGACGACAATATTTAGGATAAGAGTTATTACTTATACTAAAGGTGTGAATATTTTATTTAGGTTAGAATTAGGCTGTGACTGCGAGATACCGGCGGAATGGCAAGTGAAACCTCTGCTCATTGCTCGGTTAGCACACTCAGCGCCTGGCGGTTATTTAACACAGGTAATGTATTCCAATAGCCTCCTGAGTCGTAACTTTTAAAAAAAAAACTTAGTGCTTAAGACCTACCGTGGTAGATCTGCTTTGTTATTTTGGATACTATTTCAAAATTATTAGCATTCTTTATTCAATGAACAATTTGTACTTTATAAAGTATATTCGGCCGTTTTCTTAGTATTAATGGTCCTTTATAAAGTACGCGAGGGTTCAGGAGGATAACAAAATCAACTTAAAAAAGTTGAAAGCTCCCGACATTGTCATTTCAAAGATCAATATCTCAAAAACGCCTGATCTGATTTTAATGAAACACAGAAGAACCACCGCAAGGAAACTAGCTTTAAAAGCCGCAGCGAAATCGATCCATCCATTTGAGAGCAACGATGCAAATAAATTACGTCACACCAATGGTCATACTTTTTAATCCCCCCCTTGTCACACATTATTAAGAAAATCGTAGTTATTTTTCGTACGTCACAAATTGTTCGACCCCGATCACTTTAATATGATTGCTCCTAGTCTACGAATAAATAATAAGTCAGGAAGCGTACCTCAGAACAAATTCCACACAAAAAGTGGCCATAATTTAAGCCAAAACGACTTATGAACAAATACGAATCATTTTCGAGGTTGCAAATATACGTGCTTCTTGATTGGTTAAAATTCAGAAACAAAGCAGGGATTGGTTAACGCGCGTGTTGTAATGTCAGATGCACGACAAATGCCGCCCAGAACACGGTTTAGAAACCGTGTTTGCAAGGCCATTTTTCTAACGCAGTTACAATTCGTCACTAGTTTAAAAAAAAACTCGTAGCTCAAAATAGATAATTTTTCTGAGTGAACTTTATAAATAAAGGTTCAATTTTGTTGATTTTAGATACGAGATTTTTTCTAAGTAGTGACGAATTCCTGACTTATTATTTATTCGTAGCCCCTAGTGGACATCCTCAGATTGAAAAGAGTATCAAGAAGTTTAAGGAAATCATACCTCGATTATGGATTCCGGTAAATCGGCTAATTTAGCAACGTGGAGTCCCAGGGAATGTGTCGCCGGGCCGGGGGCGATTTTATGAAGCAGCAGTAACTGTTGATCTACGACGGAAGCTTCGGCGTGGGAGTTGACGATTACGCCCGGATGCAAGCTCGGAAGTCTCGTCAGTTCGTGGTAGTGAGTTGCGAACAGGCAGAAGCATTTGCACTTTGTTGCTAGTTCTCTGAAAAAGGTAATGGATGATTCACGAAGATTATACAAGAAGGTTATCGTTTGGTTTGGCGCTGAGACGCGGTCCTTGACTGTTGGCTTTTTAGAGAGGCTCAGAGTCACGCAACGAGCTATGGAGAGAGCTATGCTTGTAGTTTCCGGAATATACGCAAATTCGTCGAAAAACAAAGAAAAATAAAAAAATATATATTTTTATTTTTGTAATGTCTGTGCTGCTTTTGGTGGTCAATAAAGAATATTTGTATCGTGTATTGTCATCGACATAGCTGTAACAGATAACCGTTGGGGGAGAAAAGTCGTCGAGTGGCCACCACGAACCGGCATCATCTCTTCAGTAATTTGACATCATCTACAGGCAAATACGTTTATTAAACTCCGTATTACATCATTTGTAAAAATTCGTGCCAGTGATATTGGTTAGTCATTTCACAAGATTTGGGTTCAAACCCGGCTCGCATCTGATTTTTCGAAATTCATGTGCGGAATTACATTTGAAATTTACCACGAAATTTACGGTGAAGGAAAACATCGTGAGGAAACCTGCATACAAACCTGCGAAGCAATTCAACGGTGTGTATGAAATTTCCAATCCGCTCTAAAGTGAACTACTGCCCAAGCCCTCTCATTCCGAGAGGAGGCTGTGCCCTGCAACGTATATAGGCTGGGATGAACCAATTTATTTCCAATATTAGCAAGTTTTATTTCTTGTTGAATAAAATCTAAATCTGTTTCACTATGTCATACACTCATACATATATGACGTACCTATAAATTCCCAATAATCCGATACCGATTTTGCTAACAAATAACTATTCTTTGGTATTATGCTTGTTATATCATTTGTAATAATAAATAATATCATTGTACCTAAATTTACAATCAATGTGACCCGTTCGACTTTAACGTTCTTGTTTTGATGATTAAAATGCTTGTTTTTTTATTATAACGACAGATAGGTTATTATCGAATTTTAGACCGACTAAAAATAAACCAAAAATATTGTACGACTCTAGCAGGCAGGATATGGTGCTTATTTATGTATTGTTGTCTATCAATTTTATTACTCATAACCGCAATTCGCTGGGTGAGCGATGACAGTGCCAACTAGCGGTTACAATTACGGCGGACTTTGAAATATCAAATGGCTGGCTGTCATTACGAAGAGTAAGGAAACAAAGAAAAAAATTCAACAAAATATCGTAGTTTACTTACATATATTCTATTCGATCATGTAAATCTAAGGTATCGATAATAACGTTGACCTTTTTTATTTCCTGTCCAAAATGGCACAATCAATTAATTTCAGGACACAAACTTTCTTATGGTTGTCTTCACGAGAAGTAATAAAATAAACAAATTTAATCGAATAACGCATTTCATATATATTGCAGACGATTATTTATGACTGTAGTAGGTCGTTAGTAATGCAGACATTTTATGTATTTTCAGTTAAACATGGCCAAATTAATTATAAAAACTGGATTCCGGGCACACTATACGACATTGTTTTCCACCCACAAACAACAATAAAAGGAAAACACTTAGTTTTGGCTCAATATGTCAAGGTGTAAAAGAAACTAGTGAAGATCATAAATTCATAGGTAATGAGCCACACCATTGAAGCTCGTGTAATTCGTCCAACTTCAGTGACATCGACGTCATACAAAACATCTTTCTTGTGGAAATTTATAGAATTTGTTATCACTGTTTTAGCCATTGTTCTTGCAGTTAACTATGCAGCAGGTTTCGTGACACATATTTATTTATTTTTGCTTAATAATGCACGAATACGTAAATTTCACTAGGAAATAGTGACAGTTGGTCCGCCGAAAAGTTCCTTGTTTGGCCACGGCGCGCGCTGCGATCGATTCGTGGTTCCCCCACCTCCTACTTTGCACCCAGCGAATATTGAACCATTTACGTGGTCTGAAAGTTTCCTTTCCAAAACAACTTCAAACCAAAATATAATAAAGTTAATTACACTGATCCGCAGTGCTCTCTCCACTTTTGAAATGCTATAAAAACCTACAGACAAATATTTAGCAAAGCAAGGAAATCCGAGAAGGTGTTCCAGCCCATAACATGTCATTTTTTTAATACAGTTGTTTTTGTGGTTTCAGTGGTTCCAGACTTGCAGATTGGATGACGGTGCTTATGCAGTCAATAAAAATTAAAGCCTTAAAAACGGTTTCGAGCTGTGGCCGATCCGTGTCGTATTGCAGAACCGCTTCCAGCCAGCCGAACTGGCACATTTTGCCAAAGCCAGAGAAGAGTGGAAGGAGAAATGGGAGGCCTTCTCCCAGCAGTGGGAGACCGTTATAGGCTACTTAAAAAAATGCAAATCCTCGAAAACGTATTAGGTATTTAGGTTAAAAGTATAATTCTTGAGAAGGAATGTTTGAATCATTATCTTGGCGACAGTAAGGCGCCAATAAGTGTGTACAGTACAGGATATTCGTGTCTACGTGTGCGATAAATCATGTTTGAAACTTTATCAATAAAAAAACATCTTATCGACTTTTATTATGTTTTCAATCTTTATATTCTTGGAAACTGAAACATAATATTTTAAGGTGGAAATATAAAAGTCATATAAAGTATAAACCAATTGTTATACTTGGTTTTGGTCTTTATAATAATTGTGTATAGTTCAAAATGCTCATGCAGAGGCTTGTTCTTCATGCCAATTGAAATTATAACCTCTATATAGATTGTGAGTTTACGTATGTACAAAAGCATGTACATTTATCTGTAAAGTCCTCAAGTACATAAGCAAAGTGATTGTTTAAAAAATATAAAAAAGCCACTTAGTAAATGATTTTGAATCTTCATTTACCAGAAATTAGGCTAATTTTCGTTTACACAGTTACCATATCGTGATATTATGTATAATTGCATACACATCAAATAAAAACGTTAATTATAAGGATATCATTTATTCTGCGTCGCATTTACGGCAATAGTCAAAGAAACTGAACGGTCATGGACTTTAATTCATGAGCGACCATGGTACCTTTTCAAAGGAAAAGTCATTACGATTTTCCTTGTCAATTAATGCGATGTCACTAAGACGTTTACTGTGGAATGGTTCCATGGTGGCTCATGAATAAATCCTTGACGGTACCAGGTGACTTTGATGGCTTCTCATTTCTTTAGCTGACTTTATTCTATTCTAACCCTAAAAACGTTAGAAAATAAACAAAGTTACAAAAAATATTTAAGACCGACAGCGACTAAAGTTGTACGTTCCTAGAAACGCAGACTAACCAAAACAAAACAGTCGCACAAATTTGAAACTTGACGAATCTCGCGACCGAGGTGATCATGTACCTACAGTCAACGTCAGAAATAAGTGATCATTTCTGTACCTTGTCGCTTTCAGTCGTTACACAATTTCGTATGGCTTTTCAAACATGACTTTATAATGACAAGGTACAAAAGTGATCACTTATTTAAGACGTTGACTGTACCATTGTGAATTGTTCGTATTTTAGCCGAGTTATTCAATCGCCAACGAGCCACCAACCATCAACGAGATGGACGGAAGTCGCGGGTTCACGGTGGATGAAAGCCGCTGCCAACCGCAGCAACTGGAGGTCTATGGGGGAGGCCTATGTCTAATAGTGGACGTCCTACGGCTGAGATGATAATAATGGATAATCCTCCTCGATGGATAATGGTCCTTTGTATTTGGATATTTTTGGAAACTGATTGAACAGACTAACGATTAATGTGCGTCATTTTAAGAAGGTCCATATCAACGGAATACAACTGAATGTGATGTGGAAGCCAAGTGACGAGGTAAAAAGTTGTAGTATGGTCGAAGAAACTGAATCACGCACCAGGGTGGAACCTTTGTGCTACTAATGTCATGTTGACATCCTATACATTGGCAAAAGAAAACAGCAAAATTGATTATGAAAAGGCCCCATAATATCCTGGTATATGATTTAAATTCCTCGGCGGTACATAGACTCGAAGTTAACTTACTCTGCTATAGCCCAGGCGATTCCGCAACCCTCGTATGTCGATGTGCCTCTGCCCAGTTCATCAATAAGCACTAAAGAATCTGGCGTAGCTGTCTGAAAAAAAAAACAAAGGAATGAATTACATAAACTACGTTATAGTAAATAATTAATCAAATCAAGCGTCACTTTCCGTAGGTTTAAAGCAAAACTGGCTACCTTACTACTTCGCCACCACGCGAGGAGAACAGCTATGTCTGTGACTCATAATTATGTTTTCCTGATAATCTAGCTGACGGACTAATTATAATCGATAGGACACTATACTGTGTTTATTTTAAACAACATACTAAAGTGACTGTATGAAATGTCAAATGTAAAAATAATGTGACCAGCATAGTACGAATAGTGCTGCTCCATGATTTCGGCTTTCGACATAATTGCAAATAATCGATAAAACATAACATTTTATGGAAACAAAAATAAAACCTGACCTGCCTAAAAGCATTGAGCAGATTGAGCTTTTAGGAAGGTCTTTCTTAGAATCACATTGAAACTTAAACATCAACATCTACAAGAAGTCCAAATATCTCCTAAATGGTGGCATTTTCGTTAAACCCATTTTACCTTTTTTAGAATGTACTAAAAGCCCTACGTGTGTTAGTACGTCACAGATCTGTTCATATCTTAACATTTTATACGTATAAAATAAACTAGGTAAGTACATACCAAAACTTTTCGGTAATTACTAGTTGTGGGCACATCATTATTTATAAGATGTATAAAACGTAACACATGAAAAGTCATTTTAGTATCTTGGTTTAAAAAATAGACTAATTGAAAAATAGACTATAGCATTTTAGAATTATTGTAATGGCGTCTACACTGTCATTACTATCATAAGTATAGCACACTTACTCTCAGAATAGTAGCAGACTCAATCATTTCCAGCATAAAAGTGCTCTGTCCTCTCTGCTCCCGATCGGCCGCGCCAACCCTAGCGCATAGCGCCTTTAGTCTCGGTACAGTTGCACTCGCCGCTGGTACTAAACAGCCCGCGTGGGCCAGTAAGGCTGCCGCGCCGCATGAGCGCATCCAAGTGGATTTGCCGCCCATATTGGCGCCTGTTACTACATGCATGAGACAGGAATCTGTAAGGAATATAGGGTGGCACGAAAATTGTGTAAACAAAGCCTGCACTGATGTCACAGTTAGGCTATG
The DNA here is from genome assembly GCF_025370935.1 of Choristoneura fumiferana. Classification (NCBI taxonomy): domain Eukaryota; kingdom Metazoa; phylum Arthropoda; class Insecta; order Lepidoptera; family Tortricidae; genus Choristoneura; species Choristoneura fumiferana. Next base: position 10,320,854 of record NC_133487.1, on the reverse strand, counting down.
AGACAGGAATGGGTAGGAGAAAATAGGGTGGTCGAAAATTGTGTATCCGTTTGCCACTCATGCCATTAGATAAGTCGAAATTAATTTTTATGATTGTTGAAAAATATTCAGCGTAAAAGTTTAAATTCGAAGTTTTTATGAATTATTAGATCGAGTTATTGGGTTGGTGACCACACAACCCTTATTCAAGCATTTTACGTCGTAATTCTGATTAAAATCAGTTATAAAAAAAGGTTTTTTAAATTAGCTTTTGAAGGTACTGATATATTGGTGTTTCAACAACCGTAACTCTGCTGTTAGACGATTACAGGCTCAGTAAAACAATTCTTATAAGACTGTTTTGCTAGTTGGTATATTTTTAATAAAATTTCATCAACATATTCCTCTTTTTTGGAGGCAGTCGGATAAAGAATGTTACGTAATCACGTGGCGTAAGAAGAGGAATGTGTGATAAAATAAGATAACATTATCGATTAAGATTATGAAACTACAGATGACGCAAATTGATTGTTTGGACTTAGTTGTATAATATGGCGTAATCTGACATTTCAAACGTAACTGTAAAAATTCAGCAACGCTTCAATAATTTTGTGCTTGCTTTTAAATTTAAACGGAACCCTTAGTGCGCGAGCTGACTCACACTTGGCCTTTTTTTTCTTGTCCGCGGCGAAACATATTGTCATCTTTTCAGTAACTCGCTTCTCTCTCTCTTTCATATATTCCACTAGCTGTTGCCCGCGATGTCGTCTGCGAAGAATTTGTTTATTGCTATCCCGCACAATCTATAAAATTTCCGGGATAAAAAACTATCCTATATCCTTCCGAGGATCTCAAAGTAAATTATCTCCATACTTAATTCCTTTTAATTCGGTACAGCAATCGGTAAAGGGTCTTCCCACATCTATCGACGCGGAATCGGTAAAAGCCGCTAGAAAAAACCTTTATGTCCACGTAATAAGAGCTAAAAAGGCATGGAAGTGCCGACGCGTCGACGTCTTTTTAGCTTAGTTAAACATAAAGCTTTTGTCTAGCGGCTTATAGATGTGGGGAGACCCTAAGCGTGATGAAATAACAGATAAACAGGCAGTTACTATTGCATTTATAATACTAGTTTTTCCTGCGACTATCGAATCAAACTATCCTATGTTCTTCCCAGGGTTTCAAACTATCTTCATACCAATCGCTATCTCGCGCATCAAAATCGCTGTTAAGACAGACCGACAGAGTTACTTTCGCTTTTATAATATTATGTATGTATGATACTGACCTCTTTTGAAAACAACATCGTTCGGTATAAACGACACGCCTTCCTGCACTTCAAGACAGGGATGTCTTACGTCCTTTAGCACGAAGTTGTCGATATCCTCAGTGACGACCGGCCGGCAGTACGGGTGCGGGGCGGTCGCAGCGGCAACCGCGAAGGAAACTAACACGTCCAGGCGAGACAGGACGTGAGAGAGGCAGAAGAGACACTCTGAATAACCAGCTGGAATCATAAAGGTTATAAATAAATGTCATGGGACTATTAACACCAAGAGAAAAAAAAATGACCTAATCCTAACTATGTAAAGCTTGTTCTCAACTACAAAAAGATCGGTACGGCTCAAGTTGAAAAAATATTTATGTATACGCGACTTTATGGATTTGATATTAAGGTCGTGTAATACAACCTATACTCGAGTCCAGATTTAGGCGAACACACTTGACAGTTCATTACACACAAATGTTGCCACAGTTACAGCAGTGCTGTAATATCGATATAAAAAAAAAACTTCAATCAAAATGTTGAAACATCGGGAAGGACGCCATCCGACAGTTTGCTTTATTGACATTTGATATATGTCATTCGACTTAATCCATGGAACTATTTCCGTTATTGTGAAATTTTTGTTACGTTATTATATTTGTTGTTAGTCTTTTTCAGTTTCGTTTTCAGGCCTATAAAAATAAAGTCCAAAAGTGACAAACATTTTCATTCCGCGTCTACACAAGGTTATATCGACAAATTTGTATCAACATATTCCTATGCCTATTTTCAGTTGTCAATCTAGTTCGCCTAATTTTGGACTCGAGTATAGGGCTCTTCAAGGCTAGAGTGAATAGGCTATTACTGAACCAGTAAGATACACATTTGGCCTCATCTGCACTTTACATCAGGTGAGAATGGGGTCAATCACGGTCAGTTTTATGTAAAAGAAAATTAATTCTATTCTCAAGGCATCAGAGCTCATGTTTCGATATTATTGATCACCTTGGCCGCTCCGAAACATCTGATGGCAACTGTACAAGCATGTAGTCTGCCACGAGATGTGCTAAGAATTCAAAGCAGCTTTAAGATATTAAAAAAAAATTACAGGCGATTCCGACAATCTCAGCCACGACTTTGTCTTGTTCCTTCTCATACGTCGCCTTAGTCGTCACGTAGTCGTCAGTAAGGTTGGCGAGAGTATTGGTTTTAAACCTCACCCCTCCCTTCACTGCGTCTATGATGGTGTACTTTTTATTGCCACGGAGTGATTGTTCTTCTTTCATTGTTACTCTGAAAAAGTTTATTTTTATTTGATTATATATTTATTGGGGTTAATAAAATTAAGTATACAGCCATGTGCCAAATTTCAAGTGAAGAAACAAAGAAAAAGAACGAGCACAATGTCACCATTAATAAATAATACAATAATTAATTATTATTTGTTTGAATTTCATTTTCTGCAACGTTTCAATGCCTATTGCGACTTATAAAAGAAAATAGACGTATGTATCTCAAGATATGCGTTCCGGGGCGTCACAGCGCGCACAGTTTAACACACCTAAGACAGTATCCATTTTGTGGGTTACTCTCTAATTTGATAGTTTTGCCGGCATCGAGCCCCAGGTCGCGGGCAGCTTTGCTGAGCTCTTTCTCAGCTGAAGCCTGCAGTTGGTCCAGTTCGCCGCGCAGTGTTTGTAACTGCTCGTCGAATGCCGGGTTTACCAGGAACTCGCCTGAAAAAAATAGTAAGTATAATGCTACTGCAGCTAGAGCCCGTGACTTCGCCTGCGAATAATTCGTCACTATCCTGCGGGATTATGCAATATTCCCGAATAAAAACTATTTTACCTCCATCCGAGGGTCTCAAACTGTAAACATACTAAACTTCATCTAAATCAAATGAAAAAGTCTGGTTCAAGTGTGAAGAGGGAACAGACAGACAGGTAAATAAATACCACGGGACATTTGACACCAATTGACCTAGTCCCAAAGTAAAACTTCGGTTACACGCGGTTTGGTCGGTTCGGTCATTCTGGCGTCAGTTCACTCCATCATTCTGGTCTGAATGACGACAGAATTACCTTTAACCCTTCCAGACTGACAGTGAAGACTGATGAAAATCAAATGTTTTTAATATTTGTCAATTCGATGTGAATGACAGAAAACTAGAATGATAGACTGACCTCACGTCAGAATGAGCATGTAACCGAAGTCTAAGGGGCTGTTTCACCATCCATTGATTAGTGTTAACTGACGGTTAAATGTGATGCCGTCTCCGTCTATTCAAACAAAAAAAAATAGAGACGGCATCACATTTAACCGGCAGTTAACACTAATCAATGGATGCTGAAACAAAGCCCCTAAGCAAAGCTTGTGTTACATGTAGGTACCAGGCAACGGATAAACATACTTAAATAGATTAAGGGGCTGTTTCACCACCCATTGATTAATTTTATTTGGCGGATAAATGTGATGCCGTCTCCGTCTATTCGAACAAAACATACAGAGACGGCATCACATTTATCTGTCAAATAAATTTAATCAATGGACGGTGAAACAGGGGGTAAGACTTAAAAGCAAACACTCGTATTCTTCATACAAATATTCCGACCGGGGATCGACCCGGTGACCTCAAGTTTCGTAGTCAGGTTCTCTAACCACTGTTCATACGTTCGTTTCAGCGAAAATTAGCTAATCTGGTTTTCAGGGTAAAAATAAAGTGTTTTTCGGGTTCCGTACCTCAAAAGGAAAAAACGGAACCCTTATAGGATCACTTTGTTGTCCGTCTGTCTGTCTGTCAGGACCCTCCACCTCCACCTCCACGCGTTGACACCTGAGTAAAAACTCAGGAACGCGTGGAGGTGTCAAGCTGAAATTAATATCAAATACTCAGGTCTATTGTCCCTTGGAGCTGTGAAAAAATGAAACCTCTAAGCCAACGCAATCAAAAGATACAGCCGTTTATGCTGCAAATTTTCGACACTAGTAAAGGAATCAAAACCTACAGGGTACTTCCCGTGAACTCAGAATCTTGAAATTTGGTACAAAGCAACGTCTTAGCACAGATAAAGCAAAAATTGCGAAAAGCACAAATTTTTAGTTACATCATATAATAAAAATATTTGTACGGAACCTTCGGTGCGCGAGTCCGACTCGCACTTGGCCGGTTTTTTGACTAGATTCGCGTCTTGGAATTATCATATTATATGGTGGCGCTTATTAGCCAGATTTACGCCTCGCGCTTTTAGCTCACGTGACATTTATATATGCCTTTATTCATCTCTATACCCATAACGTTTGACTAACGGTCTTTTATGCTGATTATTTTGATTTTATCTATATAAGTATGTTTATCCGTTGCCCAGTATCCATAGTACAAGCTTTGCTTAGTCCCATGATATTTATTTATTTAATTTTATTGTTTGTTCCGTGGGAAACCTTTGGCTACATAACCCTAATAACTAACCTTTGTCAACAGCTTCCATGTCAACAGTACTCTCGATCATTTGCTGGAACTTGATAAGGTCGTCGTTCAGTTCTGAGATGGGTTCCGCGATGGATGAGTGGACCGTCGCATTGTTGGCTTCGGCAAGACATTGCAAGAGAGGGGGCAGGCGGTTGATTGCCTGTAATTTTTAAGTATGCTAGTTATAAAGCGCCGCCGCCGCTGGGAATGGCAAAGGGCGAGTTATTCGACAAAATTATTTTTGTAATAATTAATTACTGTGTTTTTGAACTGTAAAATTTATGATGTAATAATTAGTTATAAAATAAATAAATAATAAAAACTCATTCATTCGAAAAATAAACACGGCTACGTAAATAAAACAAGTAAGGTCAACCGGGGCTAATGCGTCACAATACTTTAAACAGCATATTTATCAGATTATAACAAACATATTATGTATCCCTAAAAGCTATAACTTATGATACAAGTTAGCATATTTTATCTCTATTTTATGGCATTTTTAATAACTTCTAATATTTAATATCTTCTTTTTTTTTTGGAGTGTTCTTGCATTGTCATCCAACTTATTTATCCCAAATTTCAAGCCAGTCCGACCACTCGAAGCGAGTCAGAATAAACTTACGAAGATTTGACCCAAAAACAACAAACAGATGGCTTATTGTCTAGCACTCAGAATCACAATCGTTTTCACTACTTTTTTCTATCGCACGGTATAATATGAGGATAGAAAGAGATGGTGAATGGAATCGCGAGCGCAATACTGCCTTAGAGCCGAGTTTAGACTTGCAAGAAAAATCGTGCAAGTTGCATTACATTGCGGCGCTCGATTGACCACTAGAAACTCGTTGGCTTTACGGTCTCGCAATGTAATGCAACTTGTACGATTTTTCTTGCAAGTCTAAGCTCGGCTTAGGGCAAGTTAAATAAAATCTTGTCAAAACCAACCTGATAAATCCTGTAACAGTCATGCAAGTTAGCCTTCTTCCGCGTCAGCCGCCTGGCCAGCGCTCGCAAGTCCGGTATCCTTCTCAGGTGGTCGTCGTGTAGTTGTAAGCGGAGCTGCGAGTTGTCTACCAGCAACTCGACCACGTCAAGTCGCTCGTTGATCAAGTTGATGTCCCGGAGAGGCTGACGCAACCATTGGGCGAGGAGGCTGGAAGTCAATTTGCAAAATGATTATTTATTGAACATTTTATTTAAAAAAGTCGCATACATGTGATTGCGTTTCGGCGTGGAGAGTAAGACAGCCAGTGAAATTACTGGCACTTGAGATATCTCATCTTAGGCCTCTAGGTTGGCGACGCATCTGCAATCACCTTGGTGTTGCAGGTGTCTATGGGCGGTGGTGCTCGCTTACCATCAGGAGACCCACTTGCTCGTTTGCCATCCAGTCGAATAAAAAAAAATACATATCGGGACTACTTTTAAAAACGTTTGTGCTTCATTATCGATATTTTTTATGTGTGAACTCTGTCAATTTTGTTGACATATTGATTTAAGATATGAATTTTTATCAAAGTAGTTACGATACACGGGCGTATTACGCCTTTTCAATTGAGTTGTGCCGCGTGCTTCGTAAAAGGGTATTTCAATGTAGTCCTAGTAATAAACTCGTTTACGAACGTTCTTTATAAGGTTACGTACCTTAAAAAGAAAAAATTTAAACCCTTACAGCCTTATTAATAAAAAACATCTAATTCTAATTTAATCCGAACTTACACTTGGACTAGTTACTCCTTGACTAAATAAGTATTAAGTCAGTTTTAAAATGTGTATTAATAAACATGGACTAGCGAGGTATTAGTTAAACATTTCTTAAACCTAGACTATGACGTAAACAATGGCAACCCAGCGTGAGAAAAAATAAAAGAATGAGTCATTGAATGAACGAGGAATGAACCATAGAAAAAAACAAGAAATGTCTTTAATCTGTGGTATGAACTCACATCCGAACTAGAACGTAACCAAATATAATATGCGGCCGAGCATGGCGCTGTTTGTAGTGTATCTCGCTCACTCTTGTTATAGTCACAATGGTGTAAGTGTAGTGGTAATTAGTTCTGACGCTGGCCACCAGAACATGTATATTTGCATTGTCAGCATAGATTGTCAGCCTTTTGAAAACAGCAGGGCTACTACGAAACTCGAAACTCGAACTGAAACTCGTGCCGTGCGGTCCCTCTGACACTTATACTATTTAATACGAGAGCGAGAGCGACGGTATGATACGAACTTCGATTTTCGAGTTCGTAGTAGCCTTACAGTCACTTCAACATCATTGTTTGTTATTAAGGGAATAATACTGAATGAAACTGAACGGTTGAATAAAGATCGCATGTTAAATACACCGTCCTTTTAGGTTGTAGTTTAGGTCTTAGTTTGTAGGTTATATTATAGGTTTAGGTTGATTCAAGGTTGATTTTATTTTGTTTATTTTAGTTGACATGTAATTTAATTATTTGTTATTTTAATATTTTTTTTTTTGTAATTTGATTTGATAATTGTGATTCTTTGTAGTGTTTTTTTTGTATTTGTGTGGCATGTTTTATGATCATTAAATAAATTACAGCTATAATACACGTTAAAAATAATTTAGTAAAATCGAAGATATCACGCCCCAGACTCTTATGGCAGTTAAGACTTTGATATGAGGCGGTATGTGACCACCTCTCGCATCACCTGCTAACTCATTTTTCACCATATCAACTATGAAATTGGCAGTATCACGACTAAATCGGTATTTAGTTTTAAATTCGTGTTCTAAAAGCTCGAAAGGATTTTTGCGGACTTTGTATAATTTTACATGCCTAACGACATGCAAATCTTCGGCATAATAATCCATGCTATACTATGCTATATGCATGCAAAAATAGTAGTTAGATAAATAAATTTACTACGACGAATTTCAAATAAATGCACAGGCAAATCACAACCAACAATCGTCAAACAGAAAAGTTAGGTTACTCCAATATTACTCCATCGTTAAACTAGGCATCACCAAAGGATTAAGTTTTAGTCCGAGACTAAGCCTGGATTAGCTTACTCTTCCCTACTTCTTGTTTATTAATACTGACTTTTTACTAAATCTCAAGTTCACCTCGAATTAAAGTTAAACCTACTCTACTCACGTTTATTAATAAGCTGTTAGAG
>NC_133487.1:10288194-10312886 GCF_025370935.1 Choristoneura fumiferana | reverse complement strand
AGTCAACATAAACAAAATAATGAACTTAGGTTAGGTTGTGTTACTTCACATTAAGATCAATATTAGGTATTTGATCCCGGTGTCTAGGTGGAAATGTCATTTATTGTTATGACAAAAAAAAATTGGTAGCATTCCTAGAATAAGAACATATCACAAACCAACATCCACTTCAAGGTAAATTTACCTACCCGTTTAGGCTTCCTTTACCATTTATCATAATTCATGGAATAATACTGCATATAGCAGTCCTTTAGTAATACCAAAATTTCATAGATACATCCATTATCTTTCATTTTATCAAACAGTTATCAACACTTTTAGATAAGTTATGCTTTATCAATACTTAAGTGGTTTTACTGACATGAAGCACATTTTGTAGGCCTTTCATACTAGCTTATACACAATTAACAATGTGAAACAGGAAAACATGGATGTTTCATTGCTCATGGTTTTTATGATGCTAAAAGAACAATTGACTAGCAGTCTATGTGTGGCCTTGGGTGAGTGCCATACCCAGAGGGGCCTCTTGGTATTAGATTGCATGACCTCACAAATTTGGCAAGTACTTATCATCGACTAGCAAACTAGTTGGGCTTACAAAAAGTTTTATGTGGTATTGTTATTTGTTAAAACTAACTTTAGAAGCTAAATGAGTTTATCTCCTTGTTTGCTACAGGAAATTAATAAGAATATTATGGTATTTCCTCTGCCCATGGCAACCATTTTATCGGCTCTGTGAGCAGGAAAATGTAAAACATGCAATGTCTATGTTTATATTTAACACAGTGTATGCTTGATATACTTAGTAATTATTTTGTAATATTAGTCTTGACTTAATGCAACAGCTAGCGCCATCTGTTGATGGTTTATAACACTGTTGCTTTAAGTAAAAAAACTACCTTTTAGTTGGGTTAGCAGGAAAATGTGTACACCAATAATTCCTATGCTTATCCCAAGGCGTTGTCTTGTTACCCGGACATAGGACATGTCAGGTTCCAAGAAATAGGTATACCTAGATCCTCACTATATTCACTTCTAAATTAAATGATTTAATTTGTTTGATTAGGTACCTATGTAGGTAATTTACGTTCATTGTAATTAAAAAGGGTGGGTTTTTAGTTACGCGACTTATGTAAGTCCCTTCATAAGGTTGCCCAATATGGTACAGACTAAAGACCCGTCCGTAACAATGACGTCAGTTATACCATACCAACTAGTACAAAGAACATGTAAACAAAAACAGAGCGGCGCCACTGTCTACGCAAAAAACTGAAATTAATTGCGAAATGTTTAGCTCCATTTTGTTTCGTAGGTGGTGCCTACTATAGCTACTATTTTACTACATGCCAATTACATCTTTTTATAATACTCGAAGTCGTAAGAGATTAATCGTCCAGAAACTAGGGGTCACAGCGGAGGCGAGCGCATCTGAGAAACAAGACGTGGGTAGCGCCAGCGCCGCATTCCACTATAAGTACCCGCACACTGGGCCGTCACGGACGTGACGGACAAACAAATTTATTATTCGTATTCACAACGATAAACAAATCCACTGGCATTGTGGTTTTGATCCACCAATTTGTGGACATTTATTTGTGAATCATTATCGTTTCAGTAATTAACTAAATATATTTGATTGCTTTAGTGTTTTTGGTAATGTATTTATTATTTAACATCTGTAGAAATAATTTCGTATACTATGTAAACTCTTTATTGTACAAAAAAACAGAAACAAAACACAATAGTTATTTAATATTTATCGTAATTATAAATGTTTACTTGTTACTTTTCTCAGTTTAATTGGATATATTTACAATTGACGGACGAGATCTTTTTTTAATCGCTTGTTGGGCTGCGCCGCCTTTTTTTGTCGGTGTGAGTGAGCTGCCTTTGGTAAATTCTGATCGTGGAATGTAGTCAGCCCGCGGCTGTAACAGAGTACTTACAATATACGAGCGGAGTTGTCTTGTCGGCGCTGGCGGCTTTCATTATAGCGGCCTCTTCAGAATCGCAAGATTGTACAAGGCAACCAAGAATCCATTTAAGTTCCTCCATAAAAATATACATATGTATGTACATACATGCTCCGCATGTTTTTCTTTGCTAGACTTCCCAACTTACTGCTTAAAAACCAAATACCCTTTGTGTATGGCTCTTTTAGGTAGCTGGCTTTCGGTAAAGATATAGGTAGGTTTTGTTGGTTTAATTCAGTTTGTTTTATTACTTATACAACAGCCCTCCCGGTATAACCGAGTATGCACCATCTGGCGGATGTTCACTTTAGCTGACACCATTTCCGCTTCTATCCTTTAATTTATTTTTCTATCGTTTATGATGCAAGAGTGAGAAGTCTGGTAACTCCATTCATGCTTTTTTCATTTGTTTACAATTTGACGTTTGAATCTGAAATAACTTCGTAGTTGGTTTAAAAAGTACTTCCATACATAAATATTTGGTTGTTTATTATAAACATCATAACAGAACAGTGTAAGCACATACTAAAGTAACAGTTCTATATAATACCTAGACTAAGTGCGTAGGCGCTACAGGCAAGGGAATGGAATTCGAAAGCCGAGCGACCACCCATAGTCATGAGAACATGGCCCCGTGCCGTTCCCCACGCTGCTTACTCTCAGGGCGCCGCCTCTCGCCGCTCTCTTAAAGCCACAATGCTAAATTTCATTTGCTCTCCGAGAAGCATATTGGTCCTTAGGTACTACAGTCCCTTTTAAGCTTTGTACAAATAATTGCACTGTGGCGCTGTTTGCATTAAATAGATTTCAATAATGCTGCAAAATTTATTGTTAAAACATATATTATGTAAATATGAAAATGATACATAATCATGAAAGACAATAACGCCGGTAATAACTCTACAGTTAACTACGTAAAGACATTTAAGAGTTCAAAAGCCCAAAATTTACTATGCACGCGAGTATTTAATACTGTCCGCATTCCTGCCACTTTTTTTATTCAGCATTAGAGCCGCTCAGCAGTACTGCCACATTCCATAGGCCCTTTTTTACGCGGTTTCCGCTGGGAACGGCAACGTCGCGTCTCAAATATATGAATGAAAATCCGGTCGACTGTGTACGGTCTGGCAACGTTGCCTCAGACGCTCGCCTGATTGAGAACTTTACAACTCTCCCACAGCGTCCCTTCACGCTCACACTTGTCGTATAGTCGCTATGGACGTAGTTACTCCACAGTGTACAAATACACAGCATTTTATTTATCAAGACAGTCATTGTCTCCGTTGACGGCTTTCGCTGATTTCACTCGATGACTGGTTTGGAGGAATGTTGAGGTAATTAAATTAGGGACTACTCTCTTCCGAAATATTTATGCGTAGGAGTAGTTAAAAGCAGCTAATTAATATGCGCCTATGTCCAACAGAACGTTGAAAATTGTAATAATAAAGACTTATAATTATAGGACCGCACAGCTGTGCACCCCACGTAGGCGAATACGAACGAACCCTCTTTAAATTTGTACGCTTGCGCAGAGGGGCAGTCATTGCCAGTGCTATATCGCCCCACTAGGCGACAAAAGCGAGTAGCCAACGATGCTCGAATCAAGTCGTACGCCATTTTTGTATTTTGAAATCCTAAAAGTTAATTTCTTTCAACTTGTGAAACTGTCTGTTGCAATGTGCTATTGGAGTGTCACGTGATTGTCAAAAGTGTATAATTTCGTCAAAATGCCCATTTTAGTTGATTCCCAACATAGAAATGGTAAATATCGATTGATGTTTTGCGGCCATTGTTTTGTTGCGTACTATGTTGTATTTAAGTTGTAGATCACATAGTTCGGTTTTTTATTACGTGCATGTACCCACATCAACATAAAGTATTCTACACACTTGATTATATAGGAACCTAAACGTAGACTACACTACATTCAAGTTGCGACGACGCAGCAATCAGTTGTAATAAATAAAATCAATAGGTACTTTGTAAAGAATGACAAATGTAAACAATGGTTTTTTTAAGTACATATTTTTGTTCGAAGGCAATTAAAATTAAGGTTTCAACTGTTACCCACATAACTAGCAATTATTAAAATAATTCCCACGTACTCATAATATTCCTGTTGATAACTTTATCGATCGTTCGTCGTTGGATACAGTATACGCTTGTTTTGTTTTTGTCCAAATTTCTGCACAATCAAACCACTGTGCAATATTGTACGAAGTTTACTTCGTTAATGTTGAACAGAGATAAGATAAAACTAGTTATAAAAAATCAAAAACATGTCTGTGTAGTAAAAAAAAAAGTTTACATAGTGTAAGTAGGTAGGTACCATCAGCCAAATAAGTGGTCTATCAATTTTTAAACAAATTCCTATCAAATGAATATGTCGCTAAAGTCGAACTTTCAAGTTGAGAGACACGTTTATTGGCATTATTGTTTTATGACATGCAAAAGATCATCAACTTTAGGGTGGTACACCACATATTTGGCTGATGGTACCTATTGTACGCAAGTGCAAGAGTTCGAAAGTATTTTTTTAAGTTAGGGTTAAAGAAAAATTGATTGCGTGCGTTGGGTGCATGCGCACTGAGTGCACTTAGCGGGCTAGGGAGGCAAGGGGAGGCTGCGACATTGGAATGTCGATGGCGCAGCCAGCCGCCGCCGCACCGAACGACGCGAACTTGTTATGTGAAAACTGTTTCTGAGCTCGCAGCCATTTTATATTTCACACAATTTTGGGTCTATAAGTACTTGCTAATTTAAGGAGTTAGTAATTATGGACGTCTTTACTATAACATTGAAGTGCTGTCAAATAGGTGTGTTGCTGTGTTATTCCCAACTTTAACAACAATCAACATTTTTGTGTCAATTGATAATTTTTTCTATGATTCACCAAAAACTTTGTGCCTGTGTTAATCGATTTCTTTCTCTCTTTTCAGTACCTACGGTATCGCCAATCGATTTGTTCAAGAACGCCCCAAAGAAGGCAAATACACTCCCGCTGGTGAGCCTGCCGGTGTTCGAACCTGGCGCGGGCTCACCAGCCTCCTCGCCCGGCACGCCGCCCGCAACGCTCTCCGCCGACAAACCAGATAACCACGGACTAAGCCCCGACATGTGTCGCGAAGATATCCGGCTCAAAACCTTCGACAAGTGGCCTCTCACCTTCCTAAGCCCCCAAACCTTAGCACGTAATGGATTCTACTACCTCGGCCGTGGCGACGAAGTGCGATGCGCTTTTTGCAAAGTCGAAATCATGCGGTGGGAAGAGGGCGACGACCCCGCCAAGGACCACCAGCGCTGGGCTCCTCAGTGCCCTTTTTTGAGAAAGCACGGCGTTACTGGAAACGTTCCTATCGATCCTGCCGAGGCCGTCGGACACGACGAGTGCGGCGTGCGCGCGCCTCCTCCTACCGGCGCCAGCGTCTATATGCCCGGCCCTGTTCATCCCAAATACGCGTCAGAGTCTGCTCGCCTTCGCACCTTCAAAGACTGGCCCAAAAGCATGAGACAGAAGCCCGAGGAACTAGCGGAAGCCGGATTCTACTACACCGGTCACAGCGACAAGACGAAATGCTTCTACTGCGACGGTGGTTTGAAAGATTGGGAGAGTCACGACATACCATGGGAACAGCACGCTCGGTGGTTCGACCGATGTGCGTACGTGCAGCTCGTCAAAGGCAGAGATTATGTTCAGAAAGTGATATCGGAGGCTTGTGTGGTGCCCGAAGAGAAAGAGGCCACGAGCGCGCCCAAGCCCGAACCCGCGACCACGGCATCCTCCACCAACGACGACTCGGACACTTTGGAAGACTCAAAATTGTGCAAAATATGTTACGCCGAGGAGCGGAATGTGGTGTTCGTGCCTTGCGGGCACGTAGTGGCGTGCGCGAAGTGCGCGATGTCGACCAACAAGTGCCCCATGTGCCGGCGGACTTTCACGAGCGCGGTGCGGCTGTACTACTCGTGAGAGCCGGCGCCTAGCTCGTGATCCAGGATCACCCGGGCTGCGTAGACAGGTACCGACGGGGTCAATTCGGGTGATCCCAGTGAACCAAAGGGGCCCGAGCCGCGGGGTGCTGGAACCACACGCGGAAACTCCGCTTCCGAATATACTAAGCCCAGCGGCCGGCTTGGACCCGTTTGGTCCACTAAGATTCCGGATCACCCGGGCTGAGGTGGGAAGCAGGGGGTTATCCATGTGAACCACGCGCCAAGACTACGCTTCCAAGCATTCTAAAAACTACGCTTAAGCTGTGATTTAGCATTATGCCATTGACAGCGGCGCTTCCGGGCGCCGGGGCCCACAGCCCGGCTGATTTACCGCCGCGGAACAGTGTATATGATGAACGATTTTAAATTATTTATCTTTAAAATTAAAAATGACATATAAATGTAAATATTGTAGCTTATCATTTTGTCCCACCGTTCAAAGTAAAATTGATTTGTAATTTGAGCTCTGCTATGAATGAAGCTAACGGTAATCGAAATATTGACCAAAAGACTGTCAATTATATATGTTCGTGTCGACATGTCATACGCTGGTACTACGCTGAGCGATATACGCACTTCGATATTTAAATAAGGCGACAGAGATTCAATGACCGAAATTCGAATACGAAAAACGGAAGTATAGTGCCAGGCGTTACTTCTACCTATAACACTTCAAATTATGTAAGGTTGCATTTTAAACTTGGAGAAGTACCTAGTAACTATTAGAAGTGCTATAGATTAAAGATATATTTTGATATTCAACTAGCTTCATTTATGCATGAAAGTGATTGTTTTTAAAAAGTGATAAAATTCAGTTTGATAGATGATTTTCTGTAAATCTGTTATGAAGACATGGTGATTGATAATAAAATATCTTGTTCCATTGTCTAGTAGAAACATGACAACATTAATTTTCATTTTAAACACCTAAGTTAAATCTGTTATTGTTTCTGTAAATAGGTTTCTATTTGACAATAATTCACTTTATTTATGTCAAAACAGAGTATTAGGTAGGCATAATGATAAGCAGATAACGAATTTGTGTTGTAGAGTTCTGTCAAATAAATAATGTGACATTTTTGTTATTTTAGAAATAGAAATCAGTTTGATATGAAGTTCTTAATTGCACCAAATTAACAATAGAAACGGTATTGATATTTGAGAACATTGCATTAGTTAACCATCAAATATACCTGTTTTTTTCAATAATGCAGCAAATATTTAGAATGCAGTTTCTCGTTAGTCACTATGTGCATTATTGTGCATCTATTTTGTACCACTTTAGTTGAAAGGGACGCATAGTCAACAACTACTTTTGCTAATCGAAGCAGTTCATATCATCATAATTTTTTAATTGCAATACACATCTCATTATAACGTACTGATTATTAATTTTAGAATTAATAACAAAGTGCACATATAGAACATTAAATTATTAAAGAAATTGACCATTTAGACAAAATAAGGTCAAATTCAAATTTGTTTTTATAATGAATAATTAATGTTAAAAATAAAAATAAAACATTTGTTAAATAAACATTGTTGTTTGACTCAAACCCTTCTTCACGGATCAAGGCAGGAAAACGAGAAAATACTAGCAGATCATTTATTACACAACATTGGAATTATTTATCACATCCAATCATAAGGGACTGGAGATACTTATTGTCTTGCTGCAATAAGTTTTTCTTTAAAACTTTAATTTCTTTGAACATTGCTTCATCTGAGGTATGAGATGCTTCAATGTTCTTGCACTTGCGCAGAAATTCCAAGATCAGCTCTTGACCGGCTGATGACTCCTGATCATTGCTATTATCAGTCTCAAACAAGTTTGTCTCCAGTTGCGCTTGTTTTGCTTCAGCATACTGAAAATAAAAGTAAAATTTTGAGAAAATGGTAACATTAAGAAGAGTAGAAAAGGCTGGATTCCTAAAAATATATAACGTCGGATGACAAGCAAAAGTCACTAATTACCACCTAGTCAAAAGGGATAATCAAACTTATGCTTATTAGCATCGTAATATATTCCACTATTTTTTTTTGCAGTTAGTGACTTTGCTTGTCACCCGACGTAATTAGTCCGTCAGTTACATTTTCAAAAAAATCGGACACGTATATTTTAGGGATGGGCCGCAATTCGCTTTACGTTTGGTTTAAAGTTTCGGCAGCTTGAACTGAACTTCGACATTCGACCGAAATTCGGTTTAAATGCCGAACATTCGGCAATAGAAAAAAATAACCTACTAGTACTATTTCAATATTTCACAACTTCAATATTTCATGTCATGTTTGAGAAAAAAGTATTTTTTAAATTTAGGGGTTGATTTAGCCCCTCTACTCACCAGCCAGGTCTACAGTTCTGTGTTGGGAAATAATTGGAGAGGCAAGTTTTCAGTATGTGGCAAGTTTTCAGCTTGCCTCAAGTATCTACCCAAAAATTGGTGCCAGCTCTACTACTATACCTAATCCCCGACGCAAAAAGAAAGTTATATTATAAGTCTGACGCCAATGCCTTTCTGTCTCTGTGGCATTGTAGCTCTCAAACGGATGGACCGATTTCGATGCAGTTTTTTTAACGTGAAAGCGAGTTTCCTTGCTATAAGTATATTTGATAAAAATCGGTTCAACTGCTTCTGAGATATTAAACTTGAAAAAAAAAAATGTCTGATGTTTTCAACTTTTATCTATTCAAACCAGTCAAAAATATGATACTACATCCTTATTGCATCGGAATACTATATATAATTATTTTATAGGTATACTTATTTTTGAAACTTTGAATAAGTTCATAATTTTACACTTGACTATACTTACGGCAAAAACAAATACATAGTTCTGAATATATTTTTAACTATGAACAATGGAACACCGTCACCGGCTATCACACCTTATCAAGCAATTAGATTAGGTGACGCGGGCATGACTAGTGTTATCGACTACATATCGCAACACCGATCGTATTCTAATGAGCTACGGGATATGGCGCGTAACCAATTTTTTTTATGCATTGCCAACAAAGAAGGTAATGATTTTGTTAATTTATGCAGTGGCGGACTAAGGTCGTTCAGGGCCCAGGGCGGCAAAGCTGAATGAGCCCCCCACCCCTAGACTTAAGCTGCATTCACATTTTCTGTCGTGTTATATTATGATGCTCTCTCTCTCTCTTTCTTTAAGAGTTTTCAAAAAACGTGTACCTTTTCTTTAAATGTATTTAATTTTTTCAAACAAATTTTAAGAGTCAGTTTTGTGACGCCCATACCGAGTGTATCATAAAACTGTTATTTTTAATTGGGACAATTTTTTAAACCATCGGAATCGATTGTGCTTTTGATTCTGAGTAGGAAAACCATATTTTTACCAAAATTGAAAAAAAGGAAAGGGTACACTTTTTTGTGAAAATGCCCAACTACACCTACATATATTCTGGCATTATAACAATAAGATGATGGTCCGGAGAGGTTTAGACGACAATATTTAGGATAAGAGTTATTACTTATACTAAAGGTGTGAATATTTTATTTAGGTTAGAAGTAGGCTGTGACTGCGAGATACCGGCGGAATGGCAAGTGAACCTCTGCTCATTGCTTGGTTAACACACTCAGCGCCTGGCGGTTATTTGACACAGGTAATGTATTCCAATAGCCTCCTGAGTCGTAACTTTAAAAAAAAAACTTAGTGCTTAAGACCTACCTTGGTAGATCTGCTTTGATATTTTGGATACTATTTCAAATTATTAGCATTCTTTATTCAATGAACAATTGTACTTTATAAAGTATACTAGATGAAAACCCGGCTTCGCTCGGGTAAAATGTAGACTCATAATAATATGTTGGAAAAATTTTTGCCAGTAAAGACTGTCGTACTTATCGATAAATCTGACGTATATTCCCAGCCTTAATTATTATCACAAACACTTTAACGGCTAACCTACGTATCGGTATTTCACCAGTAGATATTTCCTAAATCTTATTTGCCCAAATAACTATGATGTCTCTGTCTTATAATCAAAGAAATTAGACCTAAGGGCTCCATATACGGTACGATTCGTCTGTACGATCGATCTGATGAAAATCGACGATCGTACCGTGTGTGGGACCTGAAGAGGTCACAATGGAGAACGAAATGCAACCTGTGACACCTGTACACGTGGTGACGTGACACTAACGCCACTTTGATGTGATGACTTTGACATGTTACTTCGGAGCGCCATTATATACTTAGTAATTTATTCAAGTTATATTGAAAATACTCGATAATCCGAATTTCCGCCTACAAGTTGTCAACTCGGATTTACTAATTTTTACGCTCTTCAATTTGATGTGCATTTCGTTCGAGTCTACCGTAGACCGGTACGAAATTATTAATATAGAGTATATTCGGCCGTTTTCTAAGTATTAATGGTCCTTTATAAAGGGTTCAGAGGATAACCTAATCAACTTAAAAAGTTGAAAGCTCCCGACATTGTCATTTCAAAGATCAATATCTCAAAAACGCCTGATCCGATGTTAATGAAACATAGAAGAACCACCGAAAACTCGCTTTGATTTAATACTTTTCATACTTTTTAACACCCCCCCCTGCCTTGTCACATTATTAAGAAAATCGCAGTTATTTTTCACAGTCACAAATTGTTCGACCCCGATCACTTTAATATGATGGCTCCTAGTCTACGAATAAATAATAAGTCAGGAAGCGTAACTCAGAACAAATTCCACACAAAAAGTGGCCATAATTTAAGCCAAAACGACTTATGAACAAATACGAATCATTTCGAGGTTGCAAATATACGTGCTTCTTGATTGGTTAAAATTCAGAAACAAAGCAGGGATTGGTTAACGCGCGTGTTGTAATGTCAGATGCACGACAAATGCCGCCCAGAACACGGTTTAGAAACCGTGTTTGCAAGGCCATTTTCCTAACGCAGTTACAATTCGTCACTACTAAAAAAACTCGTAGCTCAAAATAAATAATTTTTCTGAGTGAACTTTATAGACATTAAATAAAGGTTCAATTTTGTTGATTTTAGATACGAGATTTTTTCAAAGTAGTGACGAATTCCTGACTTATTATTTATTCGTAGCACCTAGTGGACATCCTCAGATTGAAAAGAGTATCAAGAAGTTTAAGGAAATCATACCTCGATTATGGATTCCGGTAAATCGGCTAATTTAGCAACGTGGAGTCCCAGGGAATGTGTCGCCGGGCCGGGGGCGATTTTATGAAGCAGCAGTAACTGTTGATCTACGACGGAAGCTTCGGCGTGGGAGTTGACGATTACGCCCGGATGCAAGCTCGGAAGTCTCGTCAGTTCGTGGTAGTGAGTTGCGAACAGGCAGAAGCATTTGCACTTTGTTGCTAGTTCTCTGAAAAAGGTAATGGATGATTCACGAAGATTATACAAGAAGGTTATCATTTAGTTTGGCGCTGAGACGCGGTCCTTGACTGTTGGCTTTTTAGAGAGGCTCAGAGTCACGCAACGAGCTATGGAGAGAGCTATGCTTGTAGTTTCCTTGTGCGATAGAATCCGGAATATGGAAATTCGTCGAAAAACAAAAGAAAAATAAAAAAATTTATTTTTTATTTTTGTAATGTCTGTGCTGCTTTTGGTGGTCAATAAAGAATATTTGTATTGTATTGTATTGTCATCGACATAGCTGTAACAGATAACCGTTGGGGAGAAAAGTCGTCGAGTGGCGACCACGAACCGGCATCATCTCTTCAGTAATTTGACATCATCTACAGGCAAATACTAGTATTACATCATTTGTAAAAATTCGTGCAACACGATATTATTCGGTTAGTCATTTCACAAGATTTGGTTTGATTCGGTTTGTTGCATATGAATAATTATTTGAGATTGACGGTAGTAGAACCAACTTAGCTCCAAAAATTTTCAGGTTAATATCAACTACATTACTTTTCTTACAAAAGTAATAAATTTTCATTACTCATTATATAAATTTAAAAGAAGTTAAAGTGAAGTATTATTCACTCATTGGCGTCAAGCAGTCTGCCAAAGTATTAGCAAGTTGCAATCAATTTATTTCCAATATTAGCAAGTTTTATTTTTTGTTCAATAAAATCTAAATCTGTTTCACTATGTCATGTCATACACTCATACATATATGACGTACCTATAAATTCCCAATAATCCGATACCGATTTTGCTAACAAATAACTATTCTTTGGTATTATGCTTGTTATCAATAAAATTTGTACCTAAATTTACAATCAATGTGACCCGTTCGACTTTAACATTCTTGTTTTGATGATTAAAATGCTTGTTTTTTTATTATAACGACAGATAGGTTATTTTGGACCGACTAAAAATAAACCTAAAATATTGTACGCCTCTAGCAGGCAGGATATGGCGCTTCTTTATGTATTGTTGTCTATCAATTTTATTACTCATAACCGCAATTCGCTGGGTGAGCGATGACAGTGCCAACTAGCGGTTACAATTACGGCGGACTTTGAAATATCAAATGGCTGGCTGTCATTACGAAGAGTAAGGAAACAAAGAAAAAATTTCAACAAAATATCGAAATTTACATATATTCAAGTGTCCCATGATATTTATTTTATTATTTATTTATTTATTCTATTCGATCATGTAAATCTATGGTATCGATAATAACGTTGACCTTTTTTATTTCCTGTCTAAAATGGCACAATCAATTAATTTCAGGACACGACCTTCTTATGGACAGCCCACGAGAAGTAATAAAATAAACAAATTTAATCGAATAACGCATTTCATATATATTGCAGACGATTATTTATGACTGTAGTAGGTCGTTAGTAATGCAGACTTTTTGTGATTTTCAGTTAAACATGGCCAAATTAATTATAAAAACTGGATTCCGAGCACACTTGCTTTCCACCCACAAACAACAATAAAAGGAAAACACTTAGTTTTGGCTCAATATGTCCAAACTGTAAAATAAACTAGTGAAGATCATAAATTCATAGGTAATGAGCCACACCATTGAAGCTCGTGTAATTCATCTAACTTCAGTGACATCGACGTCATACAAAACATCTTTCTTGTGGAAATTTATAGAATTTGTTATCACTGTTTAGGCCATTGTTCTTGCAGTTAACTACGCAGCAGGTTTCGTGACACATATTTATTTATTTTTGCTTAATAATGCACGAATACGTAAATTTCACTAGGAAATAGTGACAGTTGGTCCGCCGAAAAGTTCCTTGTTTGGCCACGGCGCGCGCTGAGATCGATTCGTGGTTCCCCACCTCCTACTTTGCACCCAGCGAATATTGAACCATTTACGTGGTCTGAAAGTTTCCTTTCCAAAACAACTTAAAACAAAAATATAATAAAGTTAACTACACTGGTCTGCAGTGCTCTCTCCACTTTTGAAATGCTATAAAAACCTACAGACAAATATTTAGCAAAGCAAGGAAATCCGAGAAGGTGTTCCAGCCCATAACATGTCATTTTATGGGCATTTTATTTTAACATTACAGTTGTTTTTATGGTTTCAGTGGTTCCAGACTTGCAGATTGGATGACGATGCTTATGCAGTCAATAAAAATTAAAGCCTTAAAAACGGTTTCGAGCTGTGGCCGATCCGAGTCTATTCGTGTGGTATTGCAGAACCGCTTCCAGCCAGCCGAACTGGCAACATTTTGCCAAAGCCAGAGAAGAGTGGAAGGAGAAATGGGAGGCCTTCTCCCAGCAGTGGGAGACCGTTATAGGCTACTTAAAAAAATGCAAATCCGCTAACATTCGAAACTTCGAGAGAAATCTTGAAGCTGCTAGAAAACGTATTAGGTATTTAGGTTAAAAGTATAATTCTTGAGAAGGAATGTTTGAATCATTATCTTGGCGACAGTAAGGCGCCAATAAGTGTGTACAGTACAGGATATTCGTGTCTACGTGTGCGATAAATCATGTTTGAAACTTTATCAATAAAAAAACATCTTATCGACTTTTATTATGTTTTCAATCTTTATATTCTTGGAAACTGAAACATAATATTTTAAGGTGGAAATATAAAAGTCATATAAACCAATTGTTATACTTGGTTTTGGTCTTTATAATAATTGTGTATAGTTCAAAATGCTCATGCAGAGGCTTGTTCTTCATGCCAATTGAAATTATAACCTCTATATAGATTGTGAGTTTACGTATGTACAAAAGCATGTACATTTATCTGTAAAGTCCTCTAGTACATAAGCAAACTGATTGTTTAAAAAATATAAAAAAGCCACTTAGTAAATGATTTTGAATCTTCATCTACCAGAAATAAGGCTAATTTTCGTTTACACAGTTACCATATCGTGATATTATGTATAATTGCATACACATCAAATAAAAACGTTAATTATAAGGATATCAATTATTCTGCGTCGCATTTACGGCAATAGTCGAAGAAACTGAACGGTCATGGACTTTAATTCATGAGCGACCATGGAACCTTTTCAAAGGAAAAGTCATTACGATTTTCCTTGTTAATTAATGCGATGTCACTAAGACGTTTACTGTGGAATGGTTCCATGGTGGCTCATGAATAAGTCCTTGACGGTACCAGGTGACTTTGATGGCTTCTCATTTCTTTAGCTGACTTTATTTCTATTCTAACCCTAAAAACGTTAGAAAATAAATAAAGTTACAAAAAATATTTGAGACTGACAGCGACTAAAGTTGTACGTTCCTAGAAACGCAGACTAACCAAAACAAAACAGTCGCACAAATTTGAAACTTGACGAATTTCGCGACCGAGGTGATCATGTACGTACAGTACAGTCAACGTCAGAAATAAGTGATCATTTCTGTACCTTGTCACTTTCAGTCGTTACGCAATTTCGTATGGCTTTTCAAACATGACGTTAAAATGATAAGGTACAAAAGTGATCACTTATTTAAGACGTTGACTGTACCATCGTGAATTGTTCGTATTTTAGCCGAGTTATTCAATCGCCAACGAGCCACCAACCATCAACGAGATGGACGGAAGTCGCGGGTTCACGGTGGATGAAAGCCGCTGCCAACCGCAGCAACTGGAGGTCTATGGGGGAGGCCTATGTCTAATAGTGGACGTCCTACGGCTGAGATGATAATAACGGATAATCCTCCTCGATGGATAATGGTCCTTTGTATTTGGATATTTTTAGAAACTGATTGAACAGACTAACGATTAATGTGCGTCATTTTAAGAAGGTCCATATCAACGGAATACAACTTAATGTGGAAGCCAAGTGACGAGGTAAAAAGTTGTAGTATGGTCGAAGAAACTGAATCACGTACCAGGGTGGAACCTTTGTGCTACTAATGTCATGTTGACATCCTATACATTGGCAAAAGAAAACAGCAAAATTGATTATGAAAAGGCCCATAATATCCTGGTATGTGATTTAAATTCCTCGGCGGTACATATACTCGAAGTAACTTACTCTGCTATAGCCCAGGCGATGCCGCAACCCTCATATGTCGATGTGCCTCTGCCCAGTTCATCAATAAGCACTAAAGAATCTGGTGTAGCTGTCTGAAAAAAAAACAAAGGAATGAATTACATAAACTACGTTATAGTAAATAATTAATCAAATCAAGCGTCACTTTCCGTAGGTTTAAAGCAAAACTGGCTACCTTACTACTTCGCCACCACGCGAGGAGAACAGCTATGTCTGTGACTCATAATTATGTTTTCCTGATAATCTAGCTGACGGACTAATTATAATCTTTAGGACAATATACTCTGTTTATTTTATAACCAACATACTAAAGTGACTGTATGAAATGTCAAATTTAAAATAATGTGACGAGCATAGTACGAATAGTGCTGCTCCATGATTTCGGCTTTCGACATAATTGTAAATTATCGATAAAACATAACATTTTATGGAAACAAAATACAACCTGACCTGCCTAAAAGCATTGAGCTTTTAGGAAGGTCTTTCTTAGGATCACATTGAAACTTAAACATCAACATCTACAAGAAGTCGAAATATCTCCTAAACGGTGGCATTTTCATTAAACCCGTTTTACCTTTTTTAGAATGTACTAAAAGCCCTATGTGTGTTAGTACATCACAGATGATCACAGATGTACTAGGTAAGTACATACCAAAACTTTTCGGTAATTACTAGTTGTGGGCACATCATTATTTATAAGATGAAGATGTATAAAACGTAACACATGAAAAGTCATTTTAGTATCTTGGTTTAAAAATAGACTATAGCATTTTAGAATTATTGTAATGGCGTCTACACTGTCATTACTATCATAAGCATATCACACTTACTCTCAGAATAGTAGCAGACTCAATCATTTCCAGCATAAAGTGCTCTGTCCTCTCTGCTCCCGATCGGCCGCGCCAACCCTAGCGCATAGCGCCTTTAGTCTCGGTACAGTTGCACTCGCCGCTGGTACCAAACAGCCCGCGTGGGCCAGTAAGGCTGCCGCGCCGCATGAGCGCATCCAAGTGGATTTGCCGCCCATATTGGCGCCTGTTACTACATGCATGAGACAGGAATCTGTAAGGAAATATAGGGTGGCACGAAAATTGTGTAAACAAAGGCCTGAAATAATATTATATATGTACTCTGTGACACAACTGATGTCACAGTTAGGGTTGCGTGGTCAAACCCGATAAGTCAAAATAATTTTATTGATTGTTGAAAAATATTCAGCGTAAAAGTTTAAATTCGAAATTTTTATGAATCATTAGATCGAGTTATTGGGTTGGTGAACACACAACCCTTATTCAAGCATTTTACGTCGTAATTCAGATAAAATCAGTTATAAAACAGGTTTTTTATTATTGGCTTTTAAAGTACTAGATATCCGTAACTCTGCTGTTATACGATTACAGGCTGTGTCACGATGCACACAGGCGATCGCTGACATCTAGTTAGCTCAGTGCAAGCTAGATGGCGCTTTCCTCAATAAGGGATCTCTGAGCAGAATGGCGGACGAACTCTAGAGGTCGCCACCGTAGTTTTCACTTGATTCATTTATTTACGTAATAATATGTATTTAATATTTACTTATTTATTTTATAAAAGTAGGCATTTTATTACATTCATTTACTACACGAGTTTGTACGACTAAATATATTTATAACCAACTCACCCTTGACCGTTTTTGTCGGCCAAGGGGGGTGCTGTCGATCAGCTGTGACCGGGGGAATTCTAACTGTAATATTCTCGCCCTTAAAAGCTGAAGCACAGCTGTAAAATACACATTCAACAGCTCACACTACACTAAACAGCTTCCTCGAAAGCTCCATACGCCCAGACTTGGTAAGTTCTCCGATATTTAACTCTTGTGTTTTTCTGTGTATTTTATTATAATTATTTTCTTTATAATTTAACTTTGTGTAATTGAACTGAAGGCTTCCCCTGGCCAGGGAATCTTTTATTTCAAACATTTCTTATACTTAATATTTTAACACTTGTTAATTTCTCTCATCCGTTGTTATAAACTCAGAACCTATGTTAATGCTTATAAGTAATAAGCAACGGATGCTTACCGGTGTTAAAATAAATTCAAACTCAGCTAAGTAACGTTTAATTTCAAATGTAATCCTCTAACGGTTATTTAGTGAACCGTGTATTCAAATTTTAACGGTCACTTAGGTTATTTATTTTTCTTTTGCTTTATAAAATAATTATATAAAACTAGAATCACTTTCCTTGCCTGCCTGTAACTCCGTATGATTGTCCTTGCCACTCACTGCAATTCAGCTCGCCCTAAGAGTTGGGGCATCGCTGCAGAGGAGTGACTGGCAAACAATCTAGCACTGGACCACAACTGACACCACCTAATTTACAGGGCACCTTCGTACGGCTTCAACTTCCACACCTTCGTACGGCTTACACCTTCGTACGGCTTACAACCTTTGTACGGCTTACAACCTTCGTACAACTTTCAAAGCTCCGTTCGGCTACAATTCTCACGGCTCAGGCGGCTCCTTTAACCTGACACTAAGCCCTGACGGCCTTAACTTCCGGAGTACTGCACATCCTTCCTGGCTCGTCCAAGACCCTGATCGCTCCTGCGTGGAACACTTGTCCAGGCTGCTCGTCCTGCCGCCCTAAGGCCCCTTTTGACCTCGGCACCGACGACCACTCAGCTGGACCAGGCCCCCCTGCTGTGGCCAGCCTCTTCGCTCCGGGTTCTTCTCTCCGACTCCAGGGAAGTGTAGGCCAGAGAGACCGAATAATCAGAACCACCTCTCAATAAAATCTCTTGAACTCACTACCTGAGATTCTCGTAATACTTTTACTTTTAATTTTGTCAAATTAGGCCTGTTATTTTTTGTGTTCAATTTATAATTAAAAAATTGTTAAAACGTCTTATTGTTTTACTCAAAGAATAACTTACTAGGCCTCCTTTAAGGTCAAACCTCCCCTCAAGAGGTCTGCCCTTGACAGTGGCGCCCGTGGGTTTTTTTTTGAGAGGTTCTGATTGTTACGTTTTTCTTGCCTAGAATTGCAGTGATTGTGCAAAAATTTATTGTGTATCTTGTGTGTTCTGTGTATCTCGCAGTAAGTACCCTGTTTTTCTCGCCCCTGTATGGTGGTCGGGGCTTAGAATAACGCCATTCCCCGTCTAGGAATTCGTAAGAGGCGAATAATAGGCATAACCAGTGTTTCAGTTACCGAGATCCCTTAAGTGGTTCATTTAATAGTTTTTTTTTCCCTTTAATAACTCTAATTTTTAAAACTGCATCACCGTTATCTTTAAATTCAAATACTCTGCCGACCTTTGACCACTTTCCCGTCAACGGCCTATTTGAATTTCAACTGTCACTTGCCGCAGTTGAAACGGACGGCGTTTTAAAAATACAAAACTTAACGACAATTTCAAACTATACCCTAAAGTTAACTAAATATTGTTGCATTAACTAAATTCAAATACGTTAACGGTTCAATTCAAATTCTACCTACTAGTTTTCATCAAGTTAAATTTAAACCGTAACTGACGCCAATTATACTTTCACTAATATTGTT
Organism: Choristoneura fumiferana; assembly: GCF_025370935.1. Classification (NCBI taxonomy): domain Eukaryota; kingdom Metazoa; phylum Arthropoda; class Insecta; order Lepidoptera; family Tortricidae; genus Choristoneura; species Choristoneura fumiferana. The sequence goes on along the minus strand of NC_133487.1, from coordinate 10,293,942 downwards.
CACCGCTGCTTCAAGTGAAAAAGTTATTTTAAATTTAGTGACTGCCAACCACTGAATTTGAAATTCTAACGATTCAAATCATTTTTAAATAACGTATTTGAAATACCTACAATTTTATAGAAAAACAACGATATTTCTAAATTTTTAAAATATCTGAACCACTACTTAGATCTTTCATCAAAATCAGTTTATCATTATCTCGGTAAACACACTGACATTTATTTTTGTTCCCAAATTTTACTATTAACTTAACTTCAACGCGGTCTCTTAATTAAATTTTACATTCGATCATTACTGGGAGATACACAACACTTTTATTTTTTGTGTCCTACTTGTTAATTTAAATAGCACTGTAACATACGGAGAGTTAAATTTAGGTACTGTGTGTCGAAGAAATACCACATCTGGCATACAACTACACAAACCACCATCACAACTCACAATATTCATATCATACTACTCGAGTGCTTGCTAAAAATCAACTGGTCGCAGAGTTAACAAAACCAGTTATCTCATATTCATTATACGTGTGCTCCCTATTTTCGATCGTCTGTTCCCTGCTTAGAGACCATTATACTTCGATCGCTAGCAAACAGGCTAACGTTTTTATTAATTAGCTTCGGGTATTCTTATATTTAACTGAGGTAATCGTAACTATGGATAGTCATAGAATTAAATACTTGTCTCTTCAAAAGGCAGAAATAACTTATGAGGTGGCTATTCGAGGTACCAATCCCGCGGATACCGTTATTGAGTTGCGTAAACAGATAGTCAAACTATCAGCTTCTTTACCCGCCAGTGATATTTTAGAATCAGGTCTCGATGTAACCGAGGATATTAAGGGCGCGACTGATAGTGTACTTAAGGCACAGTCACAATTAGTTTCCCTTAAGGCTAAGTTTGATGACGGTTTACTCGAACGTACGGATAACTTGTGTAACCATATTTTTCACCGATTAAGGCGTATTACTCCCGTAACCCCCACTACCGTGGACTCTTATAATGTTTGTTTAAATAAATTTCAATTAATATACCAAGAGTTGGCGGACTTGCGACCAGTTCATGACACTAACGAAGGAGAGGATTTCGAACAATGTGAGGAGACACCACAAGTCACTCACCGCTCCGCGAATAATACCAATTCTTTCAGTCCGCACACCCCTACAAAAATAGCAGTTACTTGCGACCGTGGTATGTCTTCTGATATAGCTAAATTACGGTACAACGGGAAGACCTGCGTACGCTCTTTTGTTCAACGGGTAAAAGAATTTTTAGCCGCGCGAAATTTAAAACCTGAAAAAATTCTTCAACATGCAACGGAAATATTCGAACAGACGCCCTTCACTGGTTCCGTTCGGTTAAGGATTCCATAGATAACTGGCATGACCTCTCTACACAACTCATAGAAGTATTTCTCTGCACGATTACGACTACAGATTAAAATCGGAAATTCGCGCGCGTACTCAGGGCGAAAGCGAGAATATAACGATTTATCTCTCAATTATGCACGGCATGTTCTCAAGGCTAACCGTGCCATTTACCGAAGAAGAACAATTAGAAATTGTAATACATAATATTCGGCCGTGCTTCGCTACTGTCATAGCCACGGCGGAAAAAATAGATAATTTAAATACCTTGCGTAAACTTTGCCATAACTACGAAGTGGTTCATGCGCGTATGTCCCAATTCCGCGAACCTCCGCGAGCGAATTCGGATACGCTCGCGCCAGAATTCGCTTACAATAAACAATCGTCTTTCCTAAACTCTCCAAAGCAACCATATCAAGGGAAAAATTCCCCAGGTAACAACGCCAGTGCACATAATTTCTCTAATTATAAAACCCGCTATCCGGTTAATGCAATCAGCTCGCAAAATAACAACAATAATAATATAAAACTATTTTGCCCGCGTTGTCGCACAAACACTCATACATTACGAAGCTGCAAAGCGCCTCGTACGATAGTCTGTTTTAAATGCGGATTGCCGGGCGTTAAATCTATTAATTGCTCTAAATGCAATAATAAAAAACCAGTTCCTACAACCTCAACTTCAAAAAACTGAAGGCGAGGCGATCCAGTGATCACAGTCTAATAAAAGAAAATAACTGGTCACAATGGCTTAATTATGTTTCAAATTTTTTTAATTCATATAAAGTGGCCACTGTATCGCCTCAACCCTCTATTGTAGACTCGCGACCTTTTGTAAAGGTATCTATTAACGGACTAGAGGTATCGGCTCTGCTCGACTCTGGTTCCGCCGTTACTATTATAGGTAACAATTTTCACAATAGATTACTTGAAAGGGACATCAACTACTAATCGACGACTCTGTGCGTGTAACAGCCGCGGGCGGCCAACATCTAGATAGTGTAGGATATTTCGACCTGGACTTGACCTTTGAGTCTATAACTCACACTGTAAGGTCATATGTAGTTCCGGGAATCCTCACTTCGCTCATTCTAGGTGTTGACTTCTGGCGCACCTTTAAAGTTTGCCCCAAATACTTGTATAGTATTGGGGTAAGCGAATGCGCCATCAAGCACACAGAGCAAGTCGAGGGTTCCCAAACTCTTATGTCCTATAGTCACTTAACTGAGTCTCAACGCGTCCAGGCAGATAACATCATAAGCCAATTTAACAGCATTTCTTACGAACGGATAGGTTTAGGTCGAACTTCGTTAATAACACACAATATAGATACCGGCGACACTGAGGCGATACGCCAAAGATTTTACCGCATGTCTCCTGAGAAACTTAGAATTATTAACGAACAGGTCGACGAAATGCTACAGCTTGACGTAATCGAACCTTGTGAAAGCGCTTGGTCATCGCCAGTACTTTAGTAAACAAAAAGAACGGCAAGCCTAGATTTTGTTTAGACAGTAGAAAACTTAACTCAGTAACTAAAAAGGACGCATATAGCTTACCGTACATTTCGGAAATTTTAGATAACCTTAGAGATGCTAAGTTCCTTACTAGCATCGACCTTTCTAAAGCTTTTTGGCAGATACCCATTAATCAGCGGGATAAAACGAAAACAGCGTTTTTCGTACCGTCAAGGGGCACTTTTTGTTTTAAAACTATGGCTTTTGGCCTAACTAACGCGCCAGCTACACAGCAACGTTTAGTCGATAGTTTGTTCGGCCCCGAATTTGAAATGAAAGTTTTCTGTTACCTCGACGATATAGTCTGTGTTAGTAATTCATTCGAGGACCACGTGACATTACTTCTGCGCGTCCTAACTAAATTAAAAACAGCTGGTCTAACTATCAACTTTGAGAAAACTCAGTTCTTCAGGGACAGTCTCAAATACTTAGGTTACGTTGTAGACGCTCAAGGGCTGCGTACAGACCCAGAAAAAGTAAATGCAATCGTAAACTATCCTAGACCAACTTCAAAAAAAGAGGTAAAACGTTTTCTGGGTACCGCCTCTTGGTACCGCCGTTTCGTTCCCAACTTTAGTACTCTGGCAGGGCCCTTAAATATTTTAACTTCTAATAAAAAGAAAGCCCCCCCATTTCAGTGGACGCCAGAGGCCGAACAGGCATTTTTAAAACTTAAAGCCTGCCTCGTAACAACTCCGGTTCTTTCTTGTCCCAACTTTGATTTACCGTTCGAAGTACACACTGACGCTAGTGACTATGGCGTCGGCGGTATGTTATGTCAAAATATAAACGGCCAGGAGCACCCGGTCGCTTATATGAGTAGGTCATTAACAGGCTGTGAAAAGATTATAGTGTAACTGAACGGGAAACCTTAGCCGTACTAGTAGCCTTAGAACACTGGCGCTGTTACTTGGAAAACGGAAAAACATTCAAAGTTTATACCGACCATTCATCCTTGAAATGGTTCCTTTCTCTTAATAACCCACCGGACGCCTAGCCCGTTTGGGCGTAAGATTGTCTTCTTTCGATTTTGAGATTTTACATCGTCGCGGCAAAGATAACGTAATACCTGATTCGTTATCAAGATCCGTGCCGGTGTCGGCAATAACTATTGCTAACTCGTATCTCAATTCGCAAGACAAATGGTACTTAGACTTGTATAATAGCTGTGTAAACACACCGCAAGGTTTCCCCAATTATAAAATTGTAAACAATTCCTTATATAGACTTACTAAGTCAGATACTAGGTTTAACAATGAGTTCGCGTGGAAAGAGGTTGTGCCAGCGGAATTACGCGAACAAATTATCAAAGAAAATCATGCAGAACCAACAGCCGGACACTTAGGCGTTTTCAAACCTACCACCGTATAGCACTCAAATACTTTTGGGTAGGCATGTATAGAGACGTATCAAAGTTCGTTTCCTCTTGCGACACTTGCATCGCTTATAAACATCCTACGCACGCGACACTAGGTGAAATGGGAAGGCCTAAACAGTGCTCGAGGCCTTTCAAGCCCTAGCCTTGGACTTCGTCGGTCCATTGCCCACTAGTCGTAAACAAAACAGTTACTTGCTCGTGTTACTTGTATTTTTCAAAATATTGTTTCTTATTTCCGGTACGTAACGCAACTGCGGCAATCGTAGTCAAACATTTAGAAGATTCCATTTTCTTAGTTCACGGAATACCGCAAACCATTTACATGGATAATGCGTCACAACTAATTAGCCGCGAACTAAAAACATTTCTCAATAAATACAAGGTGCCTAACCAGTTTTTAATAGCAAAGTACAGTCCACATATTAATAATACGGAACGCTACAATAAAACTATATATCCTGCGTCTCCACCTTTGTTAACGACGACCATAGGACTTGGGACGTTAACATACCTAAAGTACAATTCGCTATAAATAATTCTGTGAACGAGGTAACCGGTTATACTCCTTCCTTCCTTGTTTACGGCAGAGAGTTAGTAACTTGTGGTTCACACTTCGTTGATAACGATTTGGGGAATGAAATACTTTTTCTACCTCGCGATATTTACGCACAAAACATGGGTTTCTTGACCCATATATTTGATAAAAGTTCAACACTCACTATATAACGCACATCAAAAAAACATTGCGCGTTACAACTTACGCCGAAAACCGGCTGAATTTAATGTGGGAGACTTGGTCTGGAAGCGCACGTATTTCTTAAGTGATAAGTCTAAATACTTTAGCAAAAAACTTGCACCAAAGTTCGTTAAGTGTAAAATAACTAAAAAAAGATCTCCACTCGTTTTCGAACTACAGGATCTTTCTGGTAACGATTTAGGTGCATGGCATATTAAAGATTTAAAATTAACACCGGGCGGCAGGTAGCGTCTGCGCACATTAAATAAATAATGCATTATTTGCTTCCTTATCAATGTAGGTACTAATTACATAATGCATCTGGACGGGCGATCAGCTGTCGCGCGCCGTCACATCAGTCTCCATTTAGCACCGGCGAATGCGCACGCGTATTAATTTAATTTTTGTCTTATCACACTCCCTTATCACTTAGACGCACGGTTCTATTTATAGAATCAAGTCATTTTAGCGCGCCGCCTCCGCGCGGACCTGCACCCTTTTGCACTATTATTTCTTTAAATCTATGGCGCGTACATATTACTTGGTACACGCTAAACTAGTATAATCATTTGTCGCGGTCCGCCACTCATTATTATAATGTTAATTGATCTGTCCTTAAGCCTTTACCCGAGAACTTGCAACTCGTTAAAAAGTATTTTAAATTTGAATTACGAACCCGTGCGGTTTGGTAACACGTAAATATGCCCTTAGCCTCTGTAATTCAAAACTCTAATGATTGGAACGGATGTA